>NW_026014847.1:0-65000 GCF_020379485.1 Brassica napus
GCCACTCTCTGGTCCATGTTACTTCCCTTGTCCAGGTAATCCATAAACAAGTTCTGCATTGCTTTCATCCCTTCACACCGCCAACCCGTCTATTACTTCTAAATAACTAGATCGACCAACATTTCTTTTTGAGGATCTTGCCCTTTGAAAATGTATCTGGCTAAGCCGGTTCATCTTAAAAAACTCCCACATTCACAAGCATGATACCCTCGCTTACCTCAAACTCTTTCTAGGCTCACCCCAACTAAGGTTTCATAGTCATCATAGTTTTCAGAAATAATTGGGGTTTGGAAACCAACATCTTAGAGCGTTGTCCTAAACAGGATCAACATCTCTGATACCAACTTGTAAGACCCGATCCTGCCACCTAGGCCGCGGTCGATGCCTCACGTCGCTCGTAGTCCCTCCTCTGGCCGAACCTCTTAATTTTTGCCCTTATTTATAATATCGCCTAAAGGCGAGAGCGACTAAGATCTTAGCTAAAGACTTCCCTAGTCATTAAGAGCCTAGATCCTTTAACAAGACGCAGAGCCGAGTATTCTCTAGTAAACCATTGGTCTAAACCAATCTAACACTGTTCTGGTCGAATCAACTTAGCCTTGGTCAGTTTACTCAACTTCCAATTAGCTTAAAGGTCTATCCTAAACCCAAACCAAGGCCTACGATTCTGAGGTTCCATTCCCCTAAACCATTCTATCTAGATCACATAAGAAAATGCTAGATCATACCTTTGCCACATCTATGGAGCTTATTAGCTCATCGTCCTCCATTGACTCAAATTGATCTTGCTTGACAGCTGGAGACCACGATCACTCAATGATCTTACTTAAGGTCCTTATCGTGATTCCGCTCAAACAACACCCCGAGGTACTTAGTCATTCAAACAACCATCCCCAAAGACCTAAGTAACCTTTGAGAAGCTTTGAAAGGATAAGGGTTGCATCTGGCCTTTCTCCTCGGCTCATGCACAATCCAAAATCCTTTTGCCTTATAAGCGATAGGACCAAGTCCATCTTATGGACTGACAAGCTCATTAGATCCTAAGTCAATCAACCAACCTTCTCACATGACTTGGAACTGATGAGTCATCATCTGGCCTGATCGGCCTTGGGACATACCCAGACAACAGATATGACTTGTTCATACCAACCGATGCATTCCTAAATCAGATTAGTTCCGACACCTTGAAACCATCATCCAGACGTCAGGTCGTCCATACTCAACCATGATCATACTAACGGCTTTCCATTAACAATCACACCTAGGCTTAGTACCTATGGTCTATACGACACAAATACTAGCCATACACTTCGTCATGGCTCTTAGCCAATACGAAGCTATCAACACCAAGGTTGATATATAGAAGCATCACACCATACTCTTACTCCAGAAATGTGACTATCCATACTAGTGCTCGGCCATCGAACCATCATCATGAAACATGATCCGACCACTAGACTTGAAAGCCATCGTCCACTTAGCATGTACTGATATACCCGGCCTCTCCATTGCCATCATGTGGGTAACGCCCTACATAAGGCATATGGCGTCTATCCTACTCACCAACCCGAGGTTTTCTTGTAAGATACCTCCTTAGCCTTTGCGACTAGAACCATCCAACCATAGTCGGATCATCCATATCCGTCTCGAAAACCGTCTGGTTAAGAAGGTGCGATTGGCCAGTTATAAGTCCGGCCCAAAGTCTCACGGACCTCTTACCTGATCCGAGCAAAGCCCTGGATCCATACCACAGATAAGGCCCAAGACCCAACCGGATTGCCTTGCAACCGATCAGACCTTGCTACGCAACACTCCGTTTAAACTAACCGTCCATTCCGTTCGACTATGCAAGCAGCGGACTGTCCACTTGGTTCGGCCTAAACCTTTAACCAATGGCAAACCGTTGGAACTCACACCCTTTGGGAATTAGTAACCTTTGACACTCGTGCCTCTTGGCAACTCATGACCCTTGGCATCATCTCGCACCGACCCATTTCAGATGCTCCAAACCGTTCGACCTAACCGTCCGTATGGACTGTCTGGTCCGTGCGTGTGTGTCCGCCTATGGCCAAAGTATCACGCCTTAACCTACCCAAGTCATGAACCATTGTGACTTCTCAGGAAGGGTGCAAACCGTTCAGAACAGAACAGAACCGCCCATATCCAATCGATATCCTGAGGCCGGTTTAGACCATGTGCGCGCCAACTCGTCGGTTATGGACCGCGACCGCATTACTCTAACCGAACCACGGTTATAACCAATCCCCACACATCGACAAGGCCAAGCCAATGTACAGAAGGAGTTGAAGAAGAATTGGATGAAAGAATGAGAAGAATAGGACACAATCCAAACGCCCATGGCTAGACTGGTTCGGACTGTCCGATTGTCTTAACCGATGATTGGTGGTTACCCACTGACCCTATCTGACTGAACCACGGCTTGGAGTCCTTCTCCAGACCTTTCTCTATGCCTTGGGTATTCATAACCACACGGCCCTCTCTCTCTCTTAAAACCGTTCTCCTTGCCGGAGATACAAAACCACCACGACCGGCCCGTTTCCGGTCGATATCTTGGCCGAACTCTCTCTCCCCTCTCTCTCTCTACGATTTTCTCTGAGTATTTTACTCTGGAATTGGATAATGAAACCAAAAGGAGAGCCCCATATTTATAGAAAATGAGGGGGTAAGTCTTGCCCCACGAACAGGCATGACCTGCTATCGAACGGGCACCATCGGCCAAGGGTTGTGCCCCCTCGGCCACTTGCATCCCATCGCCCTTTCTGATTGGGTTTGGGGTCGGTCAAAAGCCCAACCCACGCCCCAAGCCTCCTGGACTTAGCCAACGGCCTTCTCCAAAGACCCAACAGCCCATGGCCTCATGGCCGGACCTCACAGCCCGCCACTGACCCAGACCCGAACCATCGGCCTAAAACCCGAAAAGTCCGTCTAGCTGAGGTGAGCTGACTCTCAGCTGCCTCAGCAGAGTGAGCTACGAGTCCAGCTAATGGAGCTGATTTAGTAGGGACTGAGCTGGAGTGAACTAAACCTAGCTTCGTTGAGCTGGCCGAGCTACTCGTCTACTTCGTCCAGTTACCGTCTTACTCGTCCTAGCTGTCTCTTAGCTTATAAAAGGTTAAGTCTAAGTTTCCTTATGTTCTTAACCTTCTTTCTCGACCATGGAACGCTTGCCTTGATGTCCTAAGACTGTCTGGTACGTTTCCTCGAACCATGGCCGTCCCGACAAATCCTTTCCAGGATTGGGGGCGTGACAGTTTGGGTGACTTTGGCCCACGTGGGCTGCTGTTCAGTACACACAGGACGTCCGAGGCTGTCCGTGGCTGTGTGTCATCACACACAGGACGTCCGTGACTGTCCGTGTGTGTCCGTCCGCATACACAGGACGTCCATGGAGGTCTGTCAGCACACACAGGACGTCTGTGTGTGTCCGTCAGAACAGACATGACGTCCGTGGCTGTCCATGTGTGTCCGTGTGTGTCCATCAGCACACACAGGACGTCCGTGGCTGTTAATCAGTATACATATCAACACGTTGGTCCTTGGACTTAGCACGCTGGCCCTTCTCGTGGACTGTTTGGGTGATTTTGGCCCACGTGGGCTGTCTGTTCACTACACAGAGGACGTCCGTAGGTGTCCACCAGCACACACAGGACGTCCGTGGCTGTCCATGGCTGTCCGTCAGCACACACAGGACGTCCGTGTCTGTTCGTGTGTGTCCGTGTGTGTCTGTGTCTGTC
Organism: Brassica napus; assembly: GCF_020379485.1. Classification (NCBI taxonomy): domain Eukaryota; kingdom Viridiplantae; phylum Streptophyta; class Magnoliopsida; order Brassicales; family Brassicaceae; genus Brassica; species Brassica napus. The sequence continues at coordinate 3,756 of NW_026014847.1, forward strand.
CGTCAGAACACACAGGACGTCCGTGGCTCTCCATCAGTACACATATCAACACGTTGGTCCTTGGAGTCAGCACATTGACCCTTCCCGTGGACTGTTCGGGTGATTTTGGCCCACGTGGGCTGTCTGTTCAGTACACACAGGACGTCCGTGGGTGTCCGCCAGCACACACAGGACATCCGTGGCTGTCCATGTGTGTTCGTGTCTGTCCGTGTGTGTCCATCAGCACACACAGGACGTCCGTGGCTGTCCATCAGTACACATATCAGCACGTTGGTCCTTGGACTCAGCACGCCGGCCCTTCGCAGGGACTGTTTGTGTGATTTTGGCCCACGTGGGCTGTCTGTTCAGTACACACAGGACGTCCGTGAGTGTCCGCCAGCACATACAAGACGTCCGGGGCTGTCCGTGGCTCTCCGTTAGCACACACAGGGCGTCCGTGACTGTCTGTGTGTGTCCGTCAGCACACACAGGACGTCCGTGGGTGTCCGTCCGGACACATAGGACGTCCGTGTGTGTCCATCAGCACACACAGGACGTATGTGGCTGTCCATGTGTGTCCCTGTGTGTCCGTCAGCACACACAGGACGTTCGTGGCTGTCCATGTGTGTCCATGTGTGTCCGTCAGAACACACAGGACGTCTGTGGCTGTCCATCAGTATACATATCAGCACGTTGGTCCTTGGACTCAGCACGCTGGCCCTTCTCGTGGATGTTTGGGTGATTTTGGCCCACGTGGGCTGTTTGTTCAGTACATAGAGGACGTCAATGGGTATCCGCCTGCACACACAGGACGTCCGTGTGTGTCCGTCAGTACACAAAGGAGGTCCGGGGCTGTCCGTGTGTCTCCGTCAGCACACACAGGACGTCCGTGACTATCTACCAGTACACATATCAGCATGTTGGTCCTTGGACTCAGAACGTTGACCCTTCCCGTGGACTGTTCGGGTGATTTTGGCCCACGTGGGCTGTCTGGTCAGTACACACAGGACGTCCGTGGGTGTCCGCCAGCACACACAGGATGTCCGTGGCTGTCTGTGTGTGTCCGTCTGTGTCTGTCAGCACACACATGACGTCTGTGGCTATCCATTAGTACACATATCAGCACGTTGGTCCCTGGACTCAGCACGCTGGCCCTTCCCGTGGACTGTTTGGGTGATTTTGGCCCACGTGGGCTGTCTGTTCAGTACACACAGGACATCCGTGGGTGTCTGCCTGCACACACATGACGTCTGTGGCTGTCTGTGGCTGTCCGTCAGCACACACAGGACGTCTGTGGCTGTCCGTGTGTGTCCGTGTGTGTCTGTGGGTGTCCGCCAGCATACACAGGATGTTCATGGCTGTCTGTCAGCACACACAGGACGTCCGTGTGTGTCCGTCAGCACACACAGGACGTCCGTGGCTGTCCGTCAGCACACAAAGGACGTCTGTGACTGTCCGTGTGTGTCCGTCAGCACATACATGACGTCTGTGGGTGTCCATCAGCACACACAGGACGTCCGTGTGTATCCCGTCAACACACACAGGACGTCCGTGGCGGTCCATGTGTGTCTGTGTTTGTTCGTCAGCACACACAGGACGTCCGTGGCTGTCCATCAGTACACATATCAGCACGTTGGTCCTTGGACTCAGCACCCTGGCCCTTCTTGTGGACTGTTTGGGTGATTTTGGCCCACGTGGGCTGTCTGTTCAGTACACAGAGGACGTCCGTGGGTGTCCGCCAGCACACATAGGACGTCCGTGGATGTCCGTGGTTGTCCTACATCACACACTGGACATCCGTGGCTGTCCGTGTGTGTCCGTGTCTATCCGTCAGCACACGCAGGACGTCCGTGGCTGTCCATCAGTACACATATCAGCACGTTGGTCCTTGGACTCAGCATGCTGACCCTTCCCGTGGACTGTTCGGGTGATTTTGGCCCACATGGGCTGTCTGTTCAGTACACACAGGACGTCCGTGGGTGTCCGTCAGCACGCACAGGACATTCGTGTGTGTACGTCAGCTCACAGAGGACGTTCGGGGCTGTCCGTGTGTGTCCGTCAGCACACACAGGATGTCCATGACTGTCCATCAGTACACATATCAGCATGTTGGTCCTTGGACTCAGCACGTTGACCCTTCCCGTCGACTGTTCGGGTGATTTTGACCCACGTGGGCTGTCTGGTCAGTACACACAGGACGTCTGTGGGTGTCCGCCAGCACACATAGGACGTCTGTGGCTGTCCGTGTGTGTTCGTCTGTGTGCGTCAGCACACACAAGACGTCTGTGGCTATCCATCAGTACACATATCAGGACGTTGGTCCTTGGACTCAGCACGCTGGCCCTTCCTGTGGACTGTTTGGGGATTTTGGCCCACGTGGGCGTTTTTTTCAGTACACAGGACGTCCGTGGGTGTTCGCCAGCACACACATGACGTCTGTGGCTTTCCGTGGCTGTCCGTCAGCACACACATGACGTCTGTGGCTGTCTGTGTGTGTCCGTGTGTGTCTGCCAGCATACACAGGATGTTCGTGGCTGTCCGTTGCTGTCTGTCAGCACACACAGGACATCCGTGTGTGTCCGTCAGCACACACAGGATGTCCGTGTGTGTCTGTCAGCACACACAGGACGTCTGTGGCTGTCCATCAGTACACATATCAGCACACTGGTCCTTGGACTCAGCATGCTGGCCCTTCCCGTGGACGGTTCGGGTGATTTTGGCCCACGTGGGCTGTCTTTTCAGTACACATAGGACGTCCGTGGGTGTCCATCAGCACACACAGGACATCCTTGGTGTTCGTCTGTACACACAAGACATCCGTGGCTGTCCGTGTGTGTCCGTGTGTGTCTGTGGGTGTCCGCCAGCACACACAGGACGTTCGTGGCTGTCAATGGCTGTCCGTCAGCACACACAGGACGTCTATGTGTGTTCGTCATCACACACAGGACGTGTGTGTGTGTCCGTCAGCACACACAGGACGTCCGGGGCTGTCCGTGTGTGTCCGTCAGCACACATAGGACGTCCGTGGCTGTCCATCAGTACACATATAAGCACGTTGGTCCTTGGACTCAGCACGCTGACCCTTCCCATGGACTGTTCGGGTGATTTTGGCCCACGTGGGATGTCTGGTCAGTACACACAGGATGTCCGTGGGTGTCCTCCAGCACACACAGGACGTCTGTGGCTTTCCGTGTGTGTCCGTCTGTGACCGTCAGCACACACAGGACGTCCGTGTCTGTCTATCAGTTCACATTTCAGCACGTTGGTTCTTGGACTCCGAACGCTGGCCCTCCCCGTGGACTGTTTGGGTGATTTTGGCCCACGTGGGCTGTCTGTTGAGTACACACAAGATGTCTGTGGGTGTCCGCCAGGACACACAGGACGTCCGTGGCTGTCCGTCTGTATCCGTGTGTGTCTGTGGGTGTCCGCCAGCACACACAGGACGTTCGTGGCTGTCAATGGCTGTCCGTCAGCACACACAGGACGTCTATGTGTGTCCGTCAGCACACACAGGACGTCTATGTGTGTCCGTCAGCACACACAGGACGTGTGTGTGTGTCTGTGTGTGTCCGTCAGCACACACAGGAAGTCCGTGGCTGTCCATCAGTACACATATCAGCACGCTGGTCCTTGGACTCAGCACGCTGGCCCTTCCCGTGGACTGTTTGGGTGATTTTGGCCCACGTGGGCTGTCTGTTCAGTACACACATGACGTCCGTGGGTGTCCGTCAGCACATTACAGGACGTCCGTGTGTGTCTGTGTGTGTCCGTCAGCACACACAAGACGTCCGTGGCTGTCCATCAGTACACATATCAGCACGTTGGTTCTTGGACTCAGCACGCTGACCCTTCCCGTGGACTGTTCGGGTTATTTTGGCCCTCGTGGGCTGTCTGTTGAGTACTCACAGGACGTCTGTGGGTGTCCGCCAGCACACACAGGATGTCCGTGGCTGCCTGTGTGTGTCCGTCAGTGTCCGTCAGCACTCACAGGACATCTGTGGCTGTTCATCAGTACACATATCAGCACGTTGGTCCTTGAACTCAACACGTTGGTCATTGGACTCAGCACGCTGGCCCTTCCCGTGGACTGTTTGGGTCATTTTGGCCCACGTTGGCTGTCTGTTCAGTACACACAGGACGTCCGTGGGTGTCCGCCAGCACACACAGGACGTTTGTGGCTGTTAGTGGCTGTCCGTCAGCACACACAGGACGTCTATGGCTGTCCGTGTGTGCCCGTGTGTGTCTGTGGGTGTCTGCCAGCATAAACACGACGTTCGTGGCTGTGCGTGGCTGTCTGTCAGCACACAAATGACGTCCATGTGTGTCCCTCAGCACAGACAGGACGTCCGTGTGTGTGTGTGTGTGTGTGTGTCATTCAGCACACACAGGATGTCCGTGGCTGTCCATCAGTACACATATCAGCACGCTGGCCCTTCCCGTGAACTGTTCGGGTGATTTTGGCCCACGTGGACTGTCTGTTCAGTACACAAAGGATGTCCGTGGGTGTCCGTCAGCACACACAGGACGTCCGTGGGTGTGGGTCAGCACACACAGGACGTCCGTGTGTGTCTTGTGTGTCCGTCAGCACACACAGGACGTCCGTGGGTGTGGGTCAGCACACACAGGACGTCCGTGTGTGTCTGTGTGTGTCCGTCAGCACACACAAGACGTTCGTGGCTGTCCATCCGTACACATATCAGCACGTTGGTCCTTTGACTCAGCACGCTAGCCCTTTCCGTGGACTGTTTGGGTGATTTTAGCCCACGTGGGCTGTCTGTTCAGTACAGAAAGGACGTCCGTGGGTGTCTGCCAGCACACACAGGACGTCCGTGTGTGTCCGTCAGCACACACAGGACGTCCGTGACTGTCCGTGTGTGTCCGTGTATGTCCGTCAGCACACACAGGAGGTCCGTGGGTGTTCGTCAGCACACACAGGACGGCCGTGTGTGTCCGTCAGCACACACAGGACGTCCGTGGCTGTCCATGTGTGTCCGTCAGCACACACAGGACGTCCGTGGCTGTCCATGTGTGTCCGTGTGTGTCGGTTATGGACCGCGACCGCATTACTCTACCAGAACCACGGTTATAACCAATCCCAACACATCAACAAGGCCAAGCCAATGTACAGAAGGAATTGAAGAAGAATTGGATGAAAAGAATGAGAAGAATAGGACACAATCCAAACGCCCATGGCTAGACCGGTTCGGACTGTCCGATTGTCTTGGCCGATGAGTCGGTGGTTACCCACTGACCCTATCTTGTAAGACCTGTTCCTGGTCTCTTAACCCAACTGGATACGAATGCTTACTTATTAATTTCTTTGCTTGTTTGATCCATTTTAAGTCTTTTATTTGCTAAGTCATATTCGAATATGAGGATCATAAACAAGGAACAGATTGCACAGCGGAATAACAATGTATAAACTTTGTATTACTTAGAAACATGAGATTCAATACACAACTTCTTAACAGTCTCATAGACAATCACTAGTTCATCCCTAGTATCATCTAACCACACGTTACACAGCCTCTCACTGACCGAGCCTTCACGGCTCCTTGGCTTGACCAGAACCATCCTTAGTTCCTTGTGAACCACGTCTGGGTTCTCCATGCTCTTCTCCTTGTCTTGATCTCCCATTTTTGACCGGAGTTAGTTCTCAAACAATCAAAGTCGCCGGAACACAACACCACCACAATCGGCCTTTCTCTTGGTCGGAACTCTCTCTTTCTCTCTTTCTCTCTCTCTACGGTTTCTCTGAGTATTTTACTCTGGAATTCGATAATGAAATCGACCAGAGAGCCCCCATATTTATAGAAAACGAGGGGGTAAGTCTTGCCCCACGAACAGGCATGGCTTGCTAGCGAATGGGCACCATCGGCCAAGGGTTGTCCCCTTTCGGCCACTTGCATCCCTTCGCCCTTTCTGATTGGGTTTGGGGTCGGCCACAAGCCCAACCCACGCCCCAAGCCTCCTGGACTTAGCCCATGGCCTTGTCCTAAGACCCAACAGCCCATGGCCTCATGGCCGGACCTCACTGCCCGCCACTAACCCAGACCCGGACCATCGGCCTAAAGCCCGGACAGTCCGTCTAGCTGAGATGAGCTGACTCTCAGCTGCCTCAGCTGAGTGAGCTTGTAGTCCAGCTAGTAGAGCTGACCTAGTAAGGACTGAGCTGGAGTGAACTGAACCTAGCTTCCTTGAGCTGGCCGAGCTACTCGTCTAGCTACCGTCTTACTCGTCCTAGCTCTCTCTTAGCTTGTATAAGGTTAAGTCTAAGTTTCCTTATGTCCTTAACCTTCTTTCTCGACCATGGAACGCTTGCCTTGATGTCCTAGGACTGGCTTGCACGTTTCCTCGAACCATGGCCGTCCCAACAATCCTACTCAGGATTGGGGGCGTGACAAGTCTCCCCCCCTTGGGATGGATTCGTCCTCGAATCCGAATCGAATGCTTCCTCGGAAACAAACTGATCCAACCACTCTGGGTACTCTGCTTTCATTCTAGCTTCGGTTTCCCAAGTGAATATATCTTGACCATTACAGTACCAGACGACCTTGACCATCTGGACCGTCTTCTTCCTTGTTGCTTTTTCCATCCTATCTATGATTCGAACTGGTCTTGTTTCCAAGGTTAGGTTCTTACCAAGATCGTCTGGAATGGCAGGAAGAGCGATGTCTTGGTCCATCAAACATTTCCGAAGTTGGGAGACGTGGAACACATTATGGAATGCGTCCATCTTGGCTGGCAAGTCCAACTTATAGGCCACCATCCCAACTCTTTCAATGTCCTTGAACGGCCCCAAGTATCTTGGATCTAACTTCCATCTTCCGGAGATCCGGACTCGTCCTTTGAAGGTAATCATTTTGAGATACACCAAGTCACCTACTTGGAACTCGAGATCTTTCCTTCTTCGATCTGCATAGTTCTTTTGGCGGTCTTGTGCCTGTCTCATCTTGTCCCTCAAGAACTTGATCTTTTCTGTTGTCTCTTCGACAATCTCCGGACCAATCATGCTGTGTTCCCCAACTTGGGTCCAGCATAAGGGTGTCCTACATGGACGCCCATACAGAGCTTCGTATGGCGACATGCAATACTACAATGGAAGCTATTGTTGTAAACAAATTCTACCAGAGGTAGATGTTTCTCCCAGGAATCACCCCAGTCTAGAACACATGCTCGCAACATATCTTCCAATGTCTGGATCGTACGTTCAGACTGTCCATCCGTCTGTGGGTGATAGGCTGTACTCATGTTTACTCTTGTTCCTAAAGCTTTTTGGAAAGCCTTCCAGAAGTAAGATGTGAACCTTGAATCCCTATCTGATACTATGCTTGCCGGCACACCATGTAGTCGGACGATCTCATCAATGTACTTACGTACAATCTGATCTACCCCATCCGACTTTTTGATAGCCAGGAAGTGTGCTGATTTGGTTAGGCGATCAACCACAACCCAAACCGCATCTTTCTTATTCCTCGTGGTAGGGAACCCAGTCACAAAGTCCATTGTGATGTGATCCCATTTCCATTCTGGAATAGGCAAGCTTTGTAATAACCCACTAGGCACTTGATGTTCTGCTTTGATGAGTTGGCAAGTGGAACACTTGGCCACCCATTCCGCGACATCGGCCTTCATACGGATCCAATGATAGAACTTCTTAAGGTTCTGATACATCTTGGTCGCACCTGGATGAACCGAGAATCTGGATTTATGAGCCTCCCTCATAATCTCTTCCTTTAGACTCCTATCATTAGGAACACTGATCCGACCGTTTACTAGGATGGTACCATCCTTTGCAGTTTGGTACTCCGTCCTATCATTCTGAGCAACCTTGTTTAGGTTCTCGTCCTGACCTTGAGCCAACCGAATGCGGGTAAGCAGGTCGGCCTGATTGACTGCCTCTAATCCGAGTGGTTCAGACTCTTTGGTCGATGCGTTCAACCGTAGGGCACGAACCGTACCGTCCAGGTCGTCCGCTTCTCGTTCGGCTGATACGTCGGCCCTTCTCCGGCTCAAGGCATCTACGACCAGATTAGCCTTTCCCGGATGATAGGTGATATCCAAATCGTAATCAGATACAAACTCCATCCACCTTCTCTGCCTTAAGTTTAACTCAGGCTGGGTGAATATATACTTAAAGACTCTTATGGTCCGTAAGTATCTGAACCTTGGCACCATACAAGTATGATCGCCAAATCTTTAACGCGAACACTACCGCAGCCATTTCAAGGTCATGGGTGGGGTAGTTTCTCTCATGTTTTCTCAACTGCCTTGACGCATAGGCGATGACCTTCCCATGCTGGGTTAATACACAACCTAGTCCTGTTATGGACGCGTCCGTATAAACCACATAGGGTTGGTCAGCCTCTGGAAGAAACAGAATGGGTGCGCTAGTCAGCATGTCCTTAAGCGCGGAAAAACATTTCCCACACTCCGCAGACCATGTGAACTTAACGTCCTTCCCGGTCAACCGTGTCATAGGCTGAGCCAAGCTTGCGAATCCTTTCACAAACTTTCTATAATAACCTGCCAGCCCTAGGAAGCTTCTGACTTCCGTGGCACTGCGTGGTCGAGGCCAATCCTTGATTGCCCTGATCTTCTCTGAATCCACCGAGATGCCCTCACCGGACACAATGTGGCCGAGAAACCCAATGCTCTTCCGCCAAAAACTGCATTTACTGAGTTTTGCATAGAGCTTGTGTTCCCGTAATCGTTCCAGCACGGCTCTCAGGTGTTTCCGATTAGATTCCTCATCCTTGGAGTAAATCAGGATATCATCAATGAAGATGATCACTGATTCGTCCAGGAAATCTCGGAACACGCTGTTCATCATTTTCATGAATGCAGCAGGCGCATTGGTCAGACCGAATGGCATAACCACAAACTCGTAGTGGTCGTACCTGGTCCGGAATGCTGTCTTTCTAATATCATTTGGCTCTATAGGGATCTGATGATACCCTGAGGCCAAATCAATCTTAGAAAACCACTTGGCTCCTTTGAGTTGATCTAACAACTCATCTATTCTGGGCAACGGGTACTTGTTCTTCACAGTAACCCTGTTCAACCCTCGATAGTCAATACACAGACGCATGCTACCATCGTTCTTTTTCACAAAGAGGACTGGTGCACCCCAAGGAGAGCTACTTGGACATATGAACCCCTTGTCCAGCAATTCTTCTAATTGCTTCTTTAGCTCGGCCATCTCGGCCGGAGCCATTCGGTACGGACTCTTGGACAGCGGAGCTGTCCCTGGTTCTAGTTCAATCGTAAATGGATCCGACCTATCAGGGGGGACACCCTGTAGTGAACGGAACACATCTGGGAACTCAGACACCAACGGGTCCTCAGTTAGATCTTTCTGATCATCAGACCTGCCGTGCTCCATAGTGGTAATTGTGGTCAAATATGCTTCACAACCCCGTCTAAGCATCCGTTCTGCTCGGATTGCTGACACCACTACTCTATCCAGAGCCGGACTCATATTTAGACTTTGGTACTGGATCAGGTGAGGTCCAGTCTCCAACCGTACACATCCTCTGTGGCAGTCGAGAGTGGCCCGATACTTTCCCAACCAATCCATGCCTAGGATCACATCGTGATTCTGTAGGCGCAACAAAATCAGATCTACAGGCAGATTTTTCTCCTTGATCATTACCGGGATATTAGTCATGAGCCCTAATGAGTGCATGATTTGCCCACCGGCCGCCCTCGCTAGTCTCGAATTATCCCCAGAACAGAGGCAGAACAGACCCTTTCCGACCAGTTCCGGACTCACAAAACTATGTGTAGCCCCTGTGTCGAAAAGCACGTGGGTTTCAACACCACCAATCATGAGGGTCCCAGAGATCGAATCAAACGATCCAGAAGCGCCGTCGTCACGGGACAGCTCATACACCCTTGGTGTTGTTGTCGGCCTGCTCTGGGTCGACTTTCCCGTGTCTCCACGACCCTTCCCTTGTCATCCTTGCCACTTAGGACATTCACTTTGGAAGTGTCGGCTTTGGCCGCAATGAAAACAAGTCCGAGAGCGGCTGCCACTGGATTGGCCCTGAGTCCGGCTTGGTCGAGTGCAATCTCGGATGGAATGATCCAAGCTGCCACATCTCACACAAGCTCCCATCGCTTTCCAGCATTCACCTGGATGGTTCTTACCACACTTGGGACATTCAGGTCGTCCACTAGAGGCCTTGCCTCCGTCAACCTGGTCCCACTTCCTCTTTCGGTCGTTAGTCTTACCCGTCAGGATAGACTGCGACTTTGTCTTAAGCTTGGCTTCCTCGGCCAAGTTAGACTCCAAAAGAGCTACACGTTCAACCAGCTCTCTGACGGTGCTGAATGTGCGGATCGAACAGTGAGTTCTCAGCTCCGGCCTTAAGCCTCGAATGAACCGACGAACCTGGACTGTCTCGTCCTCAAGTTCCCTTCCAACAAAACGTCGGAGCCGGTTGAACTCCTCTTCGTACTCACGTACGGCCCTGCGGCCTTGGGTAAGGTTTAGGAATCTACCTTCCAGACGGTCCCAAGCTTCTGCAGGAAAGTATTTGCGGTTGAATTCATCTTCGAAATCCGCAAAACTCTGGAGACTTCCATTGGTGCGCTTGTTCACAGCCAGCCACCAATTATGCACGTCCCCTTCCAGGAAGTGAACCGCAATGTCTCTCTTGTAATCCTCGGGACAACGATTTGAGCTGAAGTTTCGGACTAGCCTACTCCTCCACTCGTCTGCCTCAATAGGATCGGTGCTTCCTAAGAAATGCTTCGTCCCTAGACGGGAGATGTGCTGAAGCAAACTCAGATAGTCCACCTTTTTCCCGGTCCTTTCTGGTGGATCAATCTCGATCACCTCGACCGTTTCCACAACTGGACCATTGGTGTTGGGGGCGGTTGTAGCCACAGGCGTAGCTTGGCCAACTGAGGAGTTCACTAATGGTGTGAACAATTGGGCCATAGCCGCCACCTGAGTCCCCATTACCTTCATGGCCTCTAACAAGTCCTCTTTGGACAGTGTTGTGGTTACATTGGCCGTACCATCGGCCACTTTCTCACGCTAGCCACCATCACGGTTAGCGTTCGAGGATTCCAGTTCCTCATCACTCTCCTGATGTTCCTGACCATCCTGTTGCGTCCCAGTAAGATTAGCCTGATCAGTTGGCAACACATTTTCAGCGTTAGCCGCGGCCGGATCGGTTTGCAAACCGGACAGATTAGTTCCATCCACGGCCACTTGGCTAGACTGACCAGCCATTCTCTTACTTCTTCGGGACTTTCCCGATTTGCTTTTTCCAGCCTAAGGATTCAGACAATGTTAGTACAAAACACACTAACATAAACAGAACAAAACAATCCCTAGACTAAGCAATCAAACCTCACTGTGAGACCTAATCAGCTGGCTGCGTGTGTGTGTGGACTACATAACCCAACTATCCTAGAATCAACCTGGCTCTGATACCAACTTGTAAGATCCGTTCCTGGTCTCTTGACCCAACTGGATACGAATGCTTACTTATAAATTTCTTTGCTTGTTTGATCCATTTTAAGTCTTTTATTTGCTAAGTCATATTCGAATATGAGGTTCATAAACAAAGGAACAGATTACACAGCAGAATAACAATGTATAAACTTTGTATTACTTATAAACATGAGATTCAATACACAACTTCTTAACAGTCTCATAGACAATCACTAGTTCATCCCTAGTATCATCTAACCACACGTTACACAGCCTCTCACTGACCGAGCCTTCACGGCTCCTTGGCTAGACCAGAACCATCCTTAGTTCCTTGTGAACCACGTCTGGGTTCTCCATGCTCTTCTCCTTGTCTTGATCTCCCATTCTTGACCGGATTTAGTTCTCAAACGATCAGAGTCGCCGGAACACAACACCACCACAATCGGCCTTTCTCTTGGCCGGAACTCTCTCTTTCTCTCTTTCTTTCTCTCTACGGTTTCTCTGAGTATTTTACTCTGGAATTCGATAATGAAATCGACCAGAGAGACCCCATATTTATAGAAAACGAGGGGGTAAGTCTTGCCCCACGAACAGGCATGACTTGCTAGCAAATGGGCACCATCGGCCAAGGGTTGTCCCCTTTCGGCCACTTGCATCCCTTCGCCCTTTCTGATTGGGTTTGGGGTCGGCCACAAGCCCATCCCACGCCCCAAGCCTCTTGGACTTAGCCCAGGGCCTTGTCCTAAGACCCAACAGCCCATGGCCTCATGGCCGGACCTCACAGCCCGCCACTGACCCGGACCCGGACCATCGGCCTAAAGCCCGGACAGTCCATCTAGCTGAGATGAGCTGACTCTCAGCTGCCTCAGCTGAGTGAGCTAGTAGTCCAGCTAGTGGATCTGACCTAGTAGGGACTGAGCTGGAGTGAACTGAACCTAGCTTCCTTGAGCTGGCCGAGCTACTCGTCCACTTCGTCCAGCTACCGTCTTACTCGTCCCAGCTGTCTCTTAGCTTGTATAAGGTTAAGTCTAAGTTTCCTTATGTCCTTAACCTTCTTTCTCGACCATGGAACGCTTGCCTTGATGTCCTAGGACTGGCTTGCACGTTTCCTCGAACCATGGCCGTCCCAACAATCCTACTCAGGATTGGGGGCGTGACATAACTGACTGAACCACGGCTTTGGAGTCCTTCTCCAGACCTTTCTCTATGCCTTGGGTATTCATAACCACACGGCCTCCTCTCTCTTAAACCGTTCTCCTTGCCGGAGATACAAAACCACCACGACCGGCCCTTTTCTGGCCGATCTCTTGGCCGAGACTCTCTCTCTCTCTCTCTCTCTACGTTTTTCTCTGAGTATTTTACTCTGGAATTGGATAATGAAACCAACAGGAGAGGCCCCATATTTATAGAAAACGAGGGGGTAAGTCTTACCCCACGAGCAGGCACGACTTGCTATCGAATGGGCACCATCGGCCAGGGGTTGTGCCCCCTTGGCCACTTGCACCCCATCGCCCTTTCTGATTGGGTTTGGGGTCGGTCATAAGCCCAACCCACGCCCCAAGCCTCCTGGACTTAGCCCACGGCCTTGTCCAAAGACCCAACAGCCCATGGCCTCATGGCCGGACCTCACAGCCCGCCACTGACCCGGACCCGGACCATCGGCCTAAAACCCGAACAGTCCGTCTAGCTGAGATGAGCTGACTCTCAGCTGCCTCAGCTGAGTGAGCTACTAGTCCAGCTAATGGAGCTGATTTAGTAGGGACTGAGCTGGAGTGAACTAAACCTAGCTTCGTTGAGCTGGCCGAGCTACTCGTCTACTTCGTCCAGTTACCGTCTTACTCGTCCTAGCTTTCTCTTAGCTTATATAAGGTTAAGTCTAAGTTTCCTTATGTTATTAACCTTCTTTCTCGACCTTGGAACGCTTGCCTTGATGTCCTAAGACTGGCTGGTACGTTTCCTCGAACCATGGCCGTCCCGACAAATCTTTTCCAGGATTGGGGGCGTGACAGATTGGGTGATTTTGGCCCAAGTGGGCTGCATTTCAGTACACACAGGACGTCCGTGGGTGTCCGCCAGCACACACAGGACGTCCGGGGCTGTCTGTGGCTGTCTGTCAGCACACACAGGACGTCCGTGACTGTCCTTGTGTGTCCGTGTGTGTCCATCCGCACACAAAGGACGTCCGTGGGTGTCTGTCAGCACACACAGGACGTCCGTGTGTGTCCGTCAGAACACACATGACGTCCGTGGCTGTCCATGTGTGTCCGTGTGTGTTCGTCAGCACACACAGGACATCCGTGGCTGTTCATCAGTATACATATCAACACGTTGGTCCTTGGACTTAGCACGCTGGCCTTTCTCGTGGACTGTTTGGGTGATTTTGGCCAACGTGGGCTGTCTGTTCAGTACACAAAGGACGTCCGTGGGTGTCCGCCAGCACACACAGGACGTCTGTGGCTGTCCATGGCTGTCTGTCAGCACACACAGGACGTCCGTGGCTGTTCGTGTGTGTCCGTGTGTGTCCGTGTCTGTCCATCAGAACACTCAGGACGTCCGTGGCTGTCCATCAGTACACATATCAGCACGTTGGTCCTTGGAGTCAGCACGTTGACCCTTCCCGTGGACTGTTCGGGTGATTATGGCCCACGTGGGCTGTCTGTTCAGTACACACAGGACGTCTGTGGGTGTCCGCCAGCACATACAGGACGTCCGGGGCTGTCTGTGTGTGTCCCTCAGCACACACAGGACGTCTGTGACTGTCTGTGTGTGTCCGTCAGCACACACAGGACGTCCGTGGGTGTCCGTCAGCACACATAGGACGTCCGTGTGTGTCCGTCAGCACACACAGGACGTCTGTGGCTGTCCATGTGTGTCCCTGTGTGTCCGTCAGCACACACAAGACGTCCGTGGCTGTCCATGTATTTCCATGTGTGTCCGTCAGAACACACAGGACGTCTGTGGCTGTCCATCAGTATACATATCAGCACGTTGGTCCTTGGACTCAGCACGCTGGCCCTTCTCGTGGATGTTTGGGTGATTTTGGCCCACGTGGGCTGTTTGTTCAGTACATAGAGGACGTCCATGGGTATCCGCCTGCACACACAGGACGTCTGTGTGTGTCCGTCAGCACACAAAGGACGTCCGGGGCTCTCCATGTGTCTCCGTCAGCACACACAGGACGTCCATGACTGTCTATCAGTACACATATCAGCATGTTGGTGCTTGGACTCAGAACGTTGACCCTTCCCTTGGACTGTTCGGGTGATTTTGGCCCACGTGGGCTGTCTGGTCAATACACACAGGACGTCCGTGGGTGTCCACCAGCACACACAGGATGTCCGTGGCTGTCCGTGTGTGTTCGTCTGTGTCTGTCAGCACACACATGACGTCTGTGGCTATCCATCAGTACACATATCAGCACGTTGGTCCCTGGACTTAGCACGCTGGCCCTTCCCGTGGACTGTTTGGGTGATTTTGGCCCACGTGGGCTGTCTGTTCAGTACACACAGGACATCCGCGGGTGTCCGTTAGCACACACATGACGTCTGTGGCTGTCTGTGGCTGCCCGTCAGCACACACATGATGTATGTGGCTGTCCGTGTGTGTCCGTGTGTGTCTGTGGGTGTCCGCCAGCATACACACGATGTTCGTGGCTATCCGTGGCTGTCTGTCAGCACACACAGGACGTCCGTGTGTGTCCGTCAGCAAACACATGACGTCTGTGGCTGTCCGTCAGCACACAAAGGACGTCTGTGACTGTCTGTGTGTGTCCGTCAGCACATACATGACGTATGTGGGTGTCCGTCAGCACACACAGGACGTCCGTATGTGTCCCGTCAACACACACAGGACGTCCGTGGCTGTCCATGTGTGTCTGTGTTTGTCCGTCAGCAGACACAGGACGTCCGTGGCTGTCCATCAGTACACATATCAGCACGTTGGTCCTTGGACTCAGCACCCTGGCCCTTCTCGTGGACTGTTTGGGTGATTTTGGCCCACGTGGGCTGTCTGTTCAAAACACAGAGGATGTCCGTGGGTGTTCGCCAGCACACATAGGACGTCCGTGGATGTCTGTGGCTGTCCTACAGCACACACTGGACGTCCGTGGCTGTCTGTGCGTGTCCGTGTCTGTCCATCAGCACACACAGGACGTCTGTGGCTGTCCATCACACATATCAGCACGTTGGTCCTTGGACTCAGCATGCTGACCCTTCCCGTGGACTGTTCGGCTGATTTTGGCCAACGTGGGCTGTCTGTTCAGTACACACAGGACGTCCGTGGGGGTCCGTCAGCACACACAGGACATTCGTGTGTGTCCGTCAGCTCACAGAGGACGTCCAGGGCTGTCCGTGTGTGTCCGTCAGCACACACATGACGTCCGTGACTGTCCATCAGTACACATATCAGCATGTTGGTCCTTGGACTCAGCACGTTGACCCTTCCCGTGGACTGTTCGGGTGATTTTGGCCCACGTGGGCTGTCTGGTCAGTACACACAAGACGTCTGTGGGTGTCCGCCAGCACACACAGGACGTCCGTGGCTGTCCGTGTGCGTTCGTCTGTGTGGGTCAGCACACACAGAACGTCCGTTGCTATCCATCAGTACACATACCAGGACGTTGGTCCTTGGACTCAGCACGCTGTCCCTTCCTGTGGACTGTTTGGGTGATTTTGGCCCACGTGGGCTGTTTGTTCAGTACACAGAACGTCTGTGGATGTCCGCCAGCACACACATGACGTCTGTGGCTTTCCGTGGCTGTTCGTCAGCACACACAGGACGTCTGTGGCTGTGTATGTGTGTCCGTGTGTGTCTGCCAGCATACACAGGATGTTCGTGGTTGTCCGTGGCTGTCTGTCAGCACACACAGGACGTCCCTGTGTGTCCGTCAGCACACACAGGACGTCCGTGTGTGTCTGTCAGGACACACAGGACGTCCGTGGCTGTCCAACAGTACACATATCAGCACACTGGTCCTTGGACTCAGCATGCTGGCCCTTCCCGTGGACGGTTCGGGTGATTTTGGCTCACGTCGGCTGTCTGTTCAGTACACATAGGACGTCCGTGGGTGTCCATCAGCACACACAGGACGTCCGTGGGTGTTCCTCTGTACACACAGGACATCCCTGGCTGTCCGTGTGTGACCGTGTGTGTCCGTCAGCACACACATGACGTTTGTGGCTGTCCATCAGTACACATATCAGCACGTTGGTCATTGGACTCAGCATGTTAACCCTTCCCATGGACTGTTCGGGTGATTTTGGCCCATTTGGGCTATCTGTTCAGTACACACAGGACGTCCGTGGGTGTCCGTCAGCAGTCAGCACACACAGGACGTCTGTGTGTGTCCGTCAGCACACAAAGGACGTCCGGGGTTGTCCGTGTGTGTCCGTCAGCACACATAGGACGTCCGTGGTTGTCCATCGGTACACATATAAGCACGTTTGTCCTTGGACTCAGCACGCTGACCCTTCCCGTGGACTGTTCAGGTGATTTTGGCCCACATGGGATGTCTGGTCAGTACACACAGGATGTCCGTGGGTGTCCTCCAGCACACACAGGACGTCTGTGGCTGTCTGTGTGTGTCCGTCTGTGACCGTCAGCACACACAGGACGTCCGTGTCTGTCCATCAGTTCACATTTCAGCACGTTGGTTCTTGGACTCAGCACCCTGGCCCTTCTCGTGGACTGTTTGGGTGATTTTGGCCCACGTGGGCTGTCTGTTCAGTACACAGAGGATGTCCGTGGGTGTTCGCCAGCACACATAGGACGTCCGTGGATGTCCGTGGCTGTCCTACAGCATACACTGGACGTCCGTGGCTGTCCGTGCGTGTCCGTGTCTGTCCGTCAGCACACACAGGACGTCTGTGGCTGTCCATCAGTACACATATCAGTATGTTGGTCCTTGGACTCAGCACGTTGACCCTTCCCGTGGAGTGTTTGGGTGATTTTGGCCCACGTGGGCTGTCTGGTCAGTACACACAGGACGTCTGTGGGTGTCCGCCAGCACACACAGGACGTCCGTGGCTGTCCGTGTGCGTTCGTCTGTGTGCGTCAGCACACACAGGACGTCCGTTGCTATCCATCAGTACACATATCAGGACGTTGGTACTTGGACTCAGCACGCTGGCCCTTCCTGTGGACTGTTTGGGTGATTTTGGCCCACGTGGGCTGTTTGTTCAGTACACAGGACGTCTGTGGGTGTCCGCCAGCACACACATGACGTCTGTGGCTATCCATGGCTGTCCGTCAGCACACACAGGACGTCTGTGGCTGTGTGTGTGTCCGTGTGTGTCTGCCAGCATACACAGGATGTTCGTGGCTGTCCGTGGCTGTCTGTCAGCACACACAGGACGTCCCTGTGTGTCCATCAGCACACATAGGACGTCCGTGTGTGTCTGTCAGCACACACAGGACGTCCGTGGCTGTCCATCAGTACACATATCAGCTCACTGGTCCTTGGACTCAGCATGCTGGCCCTTCCCGTGGACGGTTCGGGTGATTTTGGCCCACGTGGGCTGTCTGTTCAGTACACATAGGACGTCCGTGGGTGTCCATCAGCACACACAGGACGTCCGTGGGTGTTCCTCTGTACACACAGGACATCCCTGGCTGTCCGTGTGTGACCGTGTGTGTGACACCCCCGATCGTAGTTGACCGGAAATGACACGGTTGATGTTCCTCGATGGTCGATCCGAGGTTCTCAGAAAACTTCTGATCGCCTTAGACCAATAACCAAAGAACACCAACGCTCCTATCAGATATCACTCTAGGCTTTTCAACCCGAAAAAAGCAATACCCGATAGTTAGTTCGTCCGGACAAGGACTAATATAATTTGGAACCCGTACTTTAAAAACATTCTTTATACACTATATACTTATTCATTTAAAAGAATCTTACAAAATCTTATAGATTAACCTCGAGGTTTTCGGTCAACAAACCTTATACATAAAGTATATCAAAACGACTGCAAGGATAATAAAACTACCGGTGGCTAATGCTGTTCCTTCCCGTCCTAGAGTAAAGGTCTCCCACCTACTGGTTACCTGCATATCAAATGAGTCATGAGTAACTAGTTTACTCAGTGAGTCTAATCCCACACCCAAACACATATCAATAGTATCCCGAGCAAGCGACACCATTTGAATGCAGTGGAATTATATTCCATAATTAATATATTTATAAGGCCTCTCAATCCATCCATGTGAATCTATCTTAAACATCACCTCCACGATACCCGCCAATCACTCATACTCTTAATATATATATATGCTAAACCCGGAAAACCACCAAGGCTAACCGAGCCTAACAGGGAATAAATATAACCATCATCTCCATCAGATATTCCAAGATAGAACATCCAACGCTCAGAATAAACTCACCCAGCATGAATAAAAATCAACGATAATAATTAACACTCGACCAGAACCATCAAGAGATGGTTTTTCGACCAAAAGACAGCCTGTCGAGATTAATTCACCGTGTCGATTTTTATTTAAATTCTGATCAATCAATCTTCAAACTGATCTTAAAGAATTTTCTTGACTAAATTTATATATGCTCGTGAGGGTTATTACATTCTTCCCCCCTCAAAAGAATTTGTCCCCGAATTCTGAAAACGTAATTGTACACTCTTTACTGAACAGTCTCTGAAAGGAGTTCTGGATATTAGCTATGACCTTATCTTAATCTGCCCATATCAAAACAACTCATGGTTGATCCCTTGATTCTCCCAACCGATCCTTTCTTTTATGACCAGCCACTTTCAAGATAACCAAATTCTGTACTCTGCACAACTCTTGTCAACTGCGGTCTGCATACTTTTTCTAACAATCTTGTATCTATAGACTATCACTTCTCATCCTTTTCTATATGGCTTTCTCCCATAACATCAACATGAAATTTGGAACATGAGGTGATGTGCCATACGTGAAGGTAACATCTTCAGTCTGGTCAATGTCAACTTGATTAACTGTGCAACAATCAAACAAGAACATGCACGATCAATCACGCTAACATGATTCAGACCAAGGGTGCCACTCTCAAATACACACACACACACTTATTCCAGGAATGATTTCCCTTACAGTATTCCATACTCTTTTTTATCTTATCTGAGATACTCTTCAAAAACTCCTTAACGACTCAATCTCACTGAAGTTTCGCATATCCAAGTCTTGTTCTATTACTTTCTGATTTCCTTCTTCTGTCTAGTAACTGAGGAATCAACAAGTCCGCCTATACCAAACTTGATTTACCAACGATGTACTCTTGTATGATGACTTCACATTTTCTCTGTTAATACATCTTCTGATCTCTTAACAACTTGAGCATTCCCATATGCCTTATGGTTATACCTTTTTCCTTGCACTCTTCAATCTTCCTTGGGATTTACTTCACATCTGCTTAATTTTAGGTTGAATTTGGGTTCCTTCTCCCACATCTCCACTTTATGAACTTGTACATGACACAGTCCTCATACTATTCTTCGAAATTCTCTTCACCCAGTTCCTTCTATGAATTCCTTAGATTCGCATCCTTCAACTGAGTTCCTCAAATACGAATGAATAAGCCAACTTGATTTTCTACTTGCAATCTTGAAGGTTCTCTATTCTCTCCAGACTGATATGAGCTAGGCTCCAACACTTAGTAGAATACCATTGCAGGCCAACGGTAACTGGTCTTCTCTCAAAGACTTCCTTCCTCAACAACATCCTAATTGAGCTCGATAACTAGATAGCCAATCTCACTCTAGATAGAAACAAACCGCTCTAATGGAAGTACAAAGGAATGGGGATGGGATACGAAGGCATACCATTAATTTAACTGGCAGCCAATACTTCCAAGAATAAGAACGGTAGACTTGAATTCACTAAAGTGAATCCTACTTACAACTATGACACTACTCGGGAACTACAACTACGTGTGGTTCCCGAATCAAACACAATATGGACGGAAAATTCCATCCATAGGCAAGGTCTCTTACGACACCTTGATCACAATTCACATTTTTTTTTTAATTTCAATCATTCATAGAATTTTAAAAATGCACACAACACACAATGGGATAAGAAGCAAACCTGTGATTGGACCTTTTCAGAGGTTTTGACGGTCCAGGCAACTATAAAGTGTAGGCTCTACCCAAATAGCCTAACACTTGGATGTGGACTAACGGTAAGGAAAAGCGGACAAGTTCAACAAGTGTTATCTTAGGTATAGGTAACGTAGATCGGGTAACTTCATGAGGAAGGGTAACCTAAATTCCTAACTCTTCACAAGAACCACCAAAGCGCGAATGATGTAAACATTCCAGGATTTCCCAAACTTTGACAATCACGACCATTCTGTCCTTGCTAGTCACAACCATAACGGGTCAAGGTCCTCGATCTTGATCTGATAAAATGTACACCCAAAATCATCCCCAACGACTTACTTAACTCACTTCTTGAAACTGACCTTTGATCTGCATCGGTTGGAAAATAAACGGTCTGCATGACTTGGTTAACTTCTTCAGAAATAATAGCTTCTTTAACATTCACGTCATACTCTAACATTTCCTCGAAGCTTTGAAACTCCATGGTCTTTTATCTACTCCAAAATTCTTGGCTAAGTTCCCAAAGATTTTCCGTATGATCTTTGGTTTATTCTTCAAACCATAATCGATGAATGAAATTCACTCGACCACATATCTCGATGCTGAAATTGTAGTATATGATTAACTCGACATGAACCTCTTGGCGGAAACATCCCACTGTACCAACTCCGTAAACTGAATCTTCAATCGGTCCTATACCTTGTGTATAAAATACTACTTCGTGAACTCTTGAAATCTGTCCAAATCGATCTCACCTCTCTGAAGAAAATATTTTTCTCAGAGTGTTGCATCCCAAATCTGCCTCAAGCCATAGTATACCTCGAACGGTTTAGTCCTTCTTCCGTATCTTGTGGTCCCACTACTTCTTTCCATCATAAGCTTGAAGATGTTTTGTTGCCAACAGAAAGATGCATGTGTGTCCATCGTCTTGTACTACAGTTGAACCATCTCTTCCTCCAACGCTAAGCTCCAAACAAATGTTGAAAAATTCAGGCTTGTACGGCTGTGTTTCTTGTACGTCTCAGCATAAGCTGGAGACTTGAGAAGCCGGAAGAATAATTGCATCTACGTGATCATGTGTAGTCGCATCGCTCTGAATCGGACCACAAGCAACGCCCACCTTGACATCGATAACACACGAGTCCGGAGATGTATTCGATGTGTTAACTATGTCCAATATATCTCTCTAAATAATTGGTATCCCCACTAGAACTCAAAAGAATGCCAAGAAGGCATGACGTTACTGACTCCTAATAGGACGGTAGTGAACCCGACCATGAGGGTAGCAAAGTCGAGCCTGATGATAGTAACATCGGAAAG
Source organism: Brassica napus (assembly GCF_020379485.1). Classification (NCBI taxonomy): domain Eukaryota; kingdom Viridiplantae; phylum Streptophyta; class Magnoliopsida; order Brassicales; family Brassicaceae; genus Brassica; species Brassica napus. The sequence goes on from NW_026014847.1 coordinate 25,596, forward strand.
TACGGTCCATCCGTTCAAGCTTGTCTCGGTGGTTCTGCTATGAAAGATCACAGTTAGGTAACTACCCATGACTATCTATCCTAAAATGAAGGAACAAGCCAGCATATCCTAGTTATCCTTGCGACTCATTTTGACTAAAAAAACATTTGAAACAAGTCCCATTCTAGCATCGTATAACCATGCTCTGATACCACCTTTGTGACACCCCCGATCGTAGTTGACCGGAAATGACACGGTTGATGTTCCTCGATGGTCGATCCGAGGTTCTCAGAAAACTTCTGATCGCCTTAGACCAATAACCAAAGAACACCAACGCTCCTATCAGATATCACTCTAGGCTTTTCAACCCGAAAAAGCAATACCCGATACTTAGTTCGTCCGGACAAGGACTAATATCATTTGGAACCCGTACCTTAAAAACATTCTTTATACACTATATACTTATTCATTTAAAAGAATCTTACAAAATCTTATAGATTAACCTCGAGGTTTTCGGTCAACAAACCTTATACATAAAGTATATCAAAACGACTGCAAGGATAATAAAACTACCGCTGGCTAATGCCGTTCCTTCCCGTCCTAGAGTAAAGGTCTCCCACCTACTGGTTACCTGCATATCAAATCAGTCATGAGTAACTAGTTTACTTAGTGAGTCTAATCCCACACCCAAACACATATCAATAGTATCCCGAGCAAGCGACACCATTTGAATGCAGTGGAATTATATTCCATAATTAATATATTTATAAGGCCTCTCAATCCATCCATGTGAATCTATCTTAAACATCACCTCCACGATACCCGCCAATCACTCATACTCTTAATATATATATATATGCTAAACCCGGAAAACCACCAAGGTAACCGAGCCTAACAGGGAATAAATTAAACCATCATCTCCATCAGATATTCCAAGATAGAACATCCAACGCTCTGAATAAACTCACCCAGCATGAATAAAAATCAACGATAATAATTAACACTCGACCAGAACCATCAAGAGATGGTTTTTCGACCAAAAGACAGCCCGTCGAGATTAATTCACCGTGTCGATTTTTATTTAAATTCTGATCAATCAATCTTCAAACTGATCTTAAAGAATTTTCTTGACTAAATTTATATATGCTCGTGAGGGTTATTACAGTGTGTGTCCGTGTGTGTCCGTCAGCACACACATGACGTTTGTGGCTTTCCATCAGTACACATATCAGCACGTTGGTCATTGGACTCAGCATGCTAACCCTTCGCATGGACTGTTCGGGTGATTTTGGCCCATGTGGGCTATCTGTTCAGTACACACAGGACGTCCGTGGGTGTCCGTCAGCAGTCAGCACACACAGGAGGTGTGTGGGTGTCCGTCAGCACACACAGGACGTCCGTGTGTGTCCGTCAGCACACACAGGACGTCCGGGGCTGTCCCCGTGTGTCCGTGTGTGTCCGTCAGCACACATAGGACGTCCGTGGCTGTCCATCAGTACACATATAAGCACGTTTGTCCTTGGACTCAGCACGCTGACCCTTCCCGTGGACTGTTCGGGTGATTTTGGCCCACGTGGGATGTCTGGTCAGTACACACAGGATGTCCGTGGGTGTCCTCCAGCACACACAGGACGTCTGTGGCTGTCTGTGTGTGTTCGTCTGTGACCGTCAGCACACACAGGACGTCCGTGTCTGTCCATCAGTTCACATTTCAGCACGTTGGTTCTTGGACTCAGAACCCTGGCCCTTCTCGTGGACTGTTTGGGTGATTTTGGCCAACGTGGGCTGTCTGTTCAGTACACACAGGACGTCCGTGGGGGTCCGTCAGCACACACAGGACATTCGTGTGTGTCCGTCAGCTCACAGAGGACGTCCGGGGCTGTCCGTGTGTGTCCGTCAGCACACACATGAAGTCCGTGACTGTCCATCAGTACACATATCAGCATGTTGGTCCTTGGACTCAGCACGTTGACCCTTCCCGTGGACTGTTCGGGTGATTTTGGCCCCCGTGGGCTGTCTGGTCAGTACACACAGGACGTCTGTGGGTGTCCGCCAGCACACACAGGACGTCCGTGGCTGTCCGTGTGCGTTCGTCTGTGTGCATCAGCACACACAGGACGTCCGTTGCTATCCATCAGTACACATATCAGGACGTTGGTCCTTGGACTCAGCACGCTGGCCCTTCCTGTGGACTGTTTGGATGATTTTGGCCCACGTGGGCTGTTTGTTCAGTACACAGGACGTCCGTGGGTGTCCGCCAGCACACACATGACGTCTGTGGCTTTCCGTGGCTGTCCGTCAGCACACACAGGACGTCTGTGGCTGTCTGTGTGTGTCCGTGTGTGTCTGCCAGCATACACAGAATTTTCGTGGCTGTCCGTGGCTGTCTGTCAGCACACACAGGACGTCCGTGTGTGTCTGTCAGCACACACAGGACGTCCGTGGCTGTCCATCAGTACACATATCAGCACACTGGTCCTTGGACTCAGCATGCTGGCCCTTCCCGTGGACGGTTCGGGTGATTTTGGCCCACGTGGGCTGTCTGTTCAGTACACATAGGACGTCCGTGGGTGTCCATCAGCACACACAGGACGTCCGTGGGTGTTCCTCTATACACACAGGACATCCCTGGCTGTCTGTGTGTGTCCGTGTGTGTCCGTCAGCACACACATGACGTTTGTGGCTGTCCATTAGTACACATATCAGCACGTTGGTCATTGGACTCAGCATGCTAACCCTTCCCATGGACTGTTCGGGTGATTTTGGCCCATGTGGGCTATCTGTTCAGTACACACAGGACGTCTGTGGGTGTCCGTCAGCAGTCAGCACACACAGGAGGTGTGTGGGTGTCCGTCAGCACACACAGGACGTCCGTGTGTGTCCGTCAGCACACACAGGACGTCCGGGGCTGTCCCCGTGTGTCCGTGTGTGTCCGTCAGCACACATAGGACGTCCGTGGCTGTCCATCAGTACACATATAAGCACGTTTGTCCTTGGACTCAGCACGCTGACCCTTCCCGTGGACTGTTCGGGTGATTTTGGCCCACGTGGGATGTCTGGTCAGTACACACAGGATGTCCGTGGGTGTCCTCCAGCACACACAGGACGTCTGTGGCTGTCTGTGTGTGTTCGTCTGTGACCGTCAGCACACACAGGACGTTCGTGTCTGTCCATCAGTTCACATTTCAGCACGTTGGTTCTTGGACTCAGAACCCTGGCCCTTCTCGTGGACTGTTTGGGTGATTTTGGCCAACGTGGGCTGTCTGTTCAGTACACACAGGACGTCCGTGGGGGTCCGTCAGCACACACAGGACATTCGTGTGTGTCCGTCAGCTCACAGAGGACGTCCGGGGCTGTCCGTGTGTGTCCGTCAGCACACACATGACGTCCGTGACTGTCCATCAGTACACATATCAGCATGTTGGTCCTTGGACTCAGCACGTTGACCCTTCCCGTGGACTGTTCGGGTGATTTTGGCCCACGTGGGCTGTCTGGTCAGTACACACAGGACGTCTGTGGGTGTCCGCCAGCACACACAGGACGTCTGTGGCTGTCCGTGTGCGTTCGTCTGTGTGCATCAGCACACACAGGACGTCCGTTGCTATCCATCAGTACACATATCAGGACGTTGGTCCTTGGACTCAGCACGCTGGCCCTTCCTGTGGACTGTTGGGTGATTTTGGCCCACGTGGGCTGTTTGTTCAGTATACAGGACGTCCGTGGGTGTCCGCCAGCACACACACATGACGTCTGTGGCTTTCCGTGGCTGTCCGTCAGCACACACAGGACGTCTGTGGCTGTCTGTGTGTGTCCGTGTGTGTCTGCCAGCATACACAGGATTTTCGTGGCTGTCTGTGGCTGTCTGTCAGCACACACAGGACGTCCCTGTGTGTCCGTCAGCACACACAGGACGTCCGTGTGTGTCTGTCAGCACACACAGGACGTCCGTGGCTGTCCATCAGTACACATATCAGCACACTGGTCCTTGGACTCAGCATGCTGGCCCTTCCCGTGGACGGTTCGGGTGATTTTGGCCCACGTGGGCTGTCTGTTCAGTACACATAGGACGTGCGTGGGTGTCCATCAGCACACACAGGACGTCCGTGGGTGTTCCTCTATACACACAGGACATCCCTGGCTGTCCGTGTGTGTCCGTGTGTGTCCGTCAGCACACACATGACGTTTGTGGCTGTCCATCAGTACACATATCAGCACGTTGGTCATTGGACTCAGCATGCTAACCCTTCCCATGGACTGTTCGGGTGATTTTGGCCCATGTGGGCTATCTGTTCAGTACACACAGGACGTCCGTGGGTGTCCGTCAGCAGTCAGCACACACATGACGTGTGTGGGTGTCCGTCAGCACACACAGGACGTCCGTGTGTGTCCGTCAGCACACACAGGACGTCCGGGGCTGTCCGTGTGTGTCCGTGTGTGTCCGTCAGCACACATAGGACGTCCGTGGCTGTCCATCAGTACACATATAAGCACGTTTGTCCTTGGACTCAGCACGCTGACTCTTCCCGTGGACTGTTCGGGTGATTTTGGCCCACGTGGGATGTCTGGTCAGTACACAAGATGTCCGTGGGTGTCCTCCAGCACACACAGGAAGTCTGTGGCTGTTTGTGTGTGTCCATCTGTGACCGTCAGCACACACAGGACGTCCGTGTCTGTCCATCAGTTCACATTTCAGCACGTTGGTTCTTGGACTCCGCACGGTGGCCCTCCCCGTGGACTGTTTGGGTGATTTTGGCCCCTGTGGGCTGTCTGTTCAGTACACACAAGATGTCTGTGGGTGTCCGCCAGTACACACAGGACGTCCGTGGCTGTCCGTCTGTGTCCGTGTGTGTCTGTGGGTGTCCGCCAGTACACACAGGACGTTCGTGGCTGTCAATGGCTGTCCGTCAGCACACACAGGACGTCTATGTGTGTCCGTCATCACACACAGGACGTGTGTGTGTGTGTCTGTGTGTGTCCGTAAGCACACAGAGGAAGTCTATGGCTGTCCATCAGTACACATATCAGCACGCTGGTCCTTGGACTCAGCACGCTGGCCCTTCCCGTGGACTGTTTGGGTGATTTTGGCCCACGTGGGCTGTCTGTTCAGAACACACATGACGTCCGTGGGTGTCCGTCAGCACACACAGGACGTCTGTAGCTGTCCGTGTGTGTCTGTGTGTGTCCGTCAGCACACACAGGACGTCCGTGGCTGTCCATCAGTACACATATCAGCACGTTGGTCCTTGGACTCAGCACGCTGACCCTTCCCGTGGACTGTTCGGGTGATTTTGGCCCTCGTGGGCTGTCTGTTGAGTACTCACAGGACGTCTGTGGGTGTCCGCCAGCACACACAGGTTGTCCGTGGCTGCCTGTGTGTGTCCGTGTGTGTCCGTTTTGTGGCCGTCAGCACTCACAGGACGTCCGTGGCTGTTCATCAGTACACATATCAGCACATTGGTCCTTGAACTCAGCACGTTGGTCCTTGGAGTCAGCACGCTGGCCCTTCCCGTGGACTATTTGGGTCATTTTGGCCCACGTGGGCTGTCTGTTCAGTACACACAGGACATCCGTGGGTGTCCGCCAGCACACACAGGACGTTTGTGGCTGTCAGTGGCTGTCCGTCAGCACACACAAGACGTTTATGGCTGTCCGTGTGTGCCCGTGTGTGTCTGTGGGTGTCTGCCAGCATACACAGGACATTCGTGGCTGTCCGTGGCTGTCTGTCAGCACACACAGGACGTCCATGTGTGTCCATCAGCAAACACAGGACGTCCGTGTGTGTGCGTGTGTGTCCTTCAGCACACACAGGATGTCCGTGGCTGTCCATCAGTACACATATCAGCACATTGGTCCTTGGATTCAGCACGCTGACCCTTCCCGTGGAATGTTCGGGTGATTTTGGCCCTCGTGGGCTGTCTGTTGAGTACATATAGGACGTCTGTGGGTGTCCGCCAGTACAAACTGGACGTCTGTGGCTGTCTGTGTGTGTCCGTGTGTGTCCGTCAGCACACACAGGACGTCTGTGGCTGTCCATCAGTACACATATCAGCACTTTTGTCCTTGGACTCAGCACCCTGGCCCTTCCCATGGACTGTTTGGGTGATTTTGGCCCACGTGGGCTGTCTGTTCAGTACACAAAGGACGTCCGTGGGTGTCCGCCAGCACACACAGGACGTCCATGGGTGTTCGTGGCACACACACAGGACGTCCGTGGCTGTCCATCAGTACACATATCAGCACGCTGGTCCTTGGACTCAGCACGCTGCCCCTTCCCGTGGACTCTTCGGGTGATTTTGGCTCACGTGGGCTGTCTGTTCAGTACACACAGGACGTCCGTGGGTGTCCATCAGCACACACAGGACGTCCTTGGCTGTCCATCAGTACACACATGACATCTGTGGCTGTCTGCGTGTGTCTGTGTGTGTCCGTCAGCACACACATGACGTCTGTGTCTGTCCATCAGTACACATATCAGCACGTTGGTCGTTGGACTCAGCACGCTGACCCTTCCCGTGGACTGTTCGGGTGATTTTGGCCCACGTGGGATGTCTGGTCAGTACACAAGATGTCCGTGGGTGTCCTCCAGCACACACAGGACGTCTGTGGCTGTTTGTGTGTGTCCGTCTGTGACCGTCAGCACACACAGGACGTCCGTGTCTGTCCATCAGTTCACATTTCAGCACGTTGGTTCTTGGACTCCGCACGGTGGCCCTCCCCGTGGACTGTTTGGGTGATTTTGGCCCCTGTGGGCTGTCTGTTCAGTACACACAAGATGTCTGTGGGTGTCCGCCAGGACACACGGGACGTCCGTGGCTGTCCGTCTGTGTCCGTGTGTGTCTGTGGGTGTCCGCCAGCACACACAGGACGTTCGTGGCTGTCAATGGCTGTCCGTCAGCACACACAGGACGTCTATGTGTGTCCGTCATCACACACAGGACGTGTGTGTGTGTGTCTGTGTGTGTCCGTCAGCACACAGAGGAAGTCTATGGCTGTCCATCAGTACACATATCAGCACGCTGGTCCTTGGACTCAGCACGCTGGCCCTTCCCGTGGACTGTTTGGGTGATTTTGGCCCATGTGGGCTGTCTGTTCAGAACACACATGACGTCCGTGGGTGTCCGGCAGCACACACAGGACGTCCGTAGCTGTCCGTGTGTGTCTGTGTGTGTCCGTCAGCACACACAGGACGTCCGTGGCTGTCCATCAGTACACATATCAGCACGTTGGTCCTTGGACTCAGCACGCTGACCCTTCCCGTGGACTGTTCGGGTGATTTTGGCCCTCGTGGGCTGTCTGTTGAGTACTCACAGGACGTCTGTGGGTGTCCGCCAGCAAACACAGGATGTCCGTGGCTGCCTGTGTGTGTCCGTGTGTGTCCGTTTTGTGGCCGTCAACACTCACAGGACGTCCGTGGCTGTTTATCAGTACACATATCAGCACGTTGGTCCTTGAACTCAGCACGTTGGTCCTTGGAGTCAGCACGCTGGCCCTTCCCGTGGACTGTTTGGGTCATTTTGGCCCACGTAGGCTGTCTGTTCAGTACACACAGGACATCCGTGGGTGTCCGCCAGCACACACAGGACGTTTGTGGCTGTCAGTGGCTGTCCGTCAGCACACACAAGACGTTTATGGCTGTCCGTGTGTGCCCGTGTGTGTCTGTGGGTGTCTGCCAGCATACACAGGACATTCGTGGCTGTCCGTGGCTGTCTGTCAGCACACACAGGACGTCCATGTGTGTCCATCAGCAAACACAGGACGTCCGTGTGTGTGCGTGTGTGTCCTTCAGCACACACAGGATGTCCGTGGCTGTCCATCAGTACACATATCAGCACATTGGTCCTTGGATTCAGCACGCTGACCCTTCCCGTGGAATGTTCGGATGAGTTTGGCCCTCGTGGGCTGTCTGTTGAGTACTTATAGGACGTCTGTGGGTGTCCGCCAGTACAAACTGGACGTCTGTGGCTGTCTGTGTGTGTCCGTGTGTGTCCGTCAGCACACACAGGACGTCCGTGGCTGTCCATCAGTACACATATCAGCACTTTTGTCCTTGGACTCAGCACCCTGGCCCTTCCCATGGACTGTTTGGATGATTTTGGCCCACGTAGGCTGTCTGTTCAGTACACAAAGGACGTCTGTGGGTGTCCGCCAGCACACACAGGACGTCCATGGGTGTTCGTGGCACACACACAGGACGTCCGTGGCTGTCCATCAGTACACATATCAGCACGCTGGTCCTTGGACTCAGCACGCTGCCCCTTCCCGTGGACTCTTCGGGTGATTTTGGCTCACGTGGGCTGTCTGTTCAGTACACACAGGACGTCCGTGGGTGTCCATCAGCACACACAGGACGTCCTTGGCTGTCCATCAGTACACACATGACATCTGTGGCTGTCTGCGTGTGTCTGTGTGTGTCCGTCAGCACACACATGACGTCTGTGTCTGTCCATCAGTACACATATCAGCACGTTGGTCGTTGGACTCAGCACACTGGCCCTTCCCGTGGACTGTTCGGGTGATTTTGGCCCACGTGGGCTGTCTGGTCAGTACGCACAGGACGTCCGTGGCTGTCCATGTGTGTCCGTCTGAGTCCGTCAGCACACACAGGACGTCCGTGTCTATCCATCAGTTCACATATCAGCATGTTGGTTTGTGGACTCCGCATGATGGCCCTTCCCGAGGACTGTTTCGTGATTTTGGCCCACGTGGGCTGTCTGTTCAGTAAACACAGGACGTCTGTGGGTTTCTGCCAGCACACACAGGACGTCCATGGCTGTCCGTGGCTGTCCGGCAGCACACACAGGACGTCTGTGGCTGTCCGTGTGTGTCCCTGTGTGTCTGTGGGTGTCCGCCATCACACATGACGTTCGTGGCTGTCAGTGGCTGTCTGTCAGCACACACAGGACGTCCATGTGTGTCCGTCATCACACACAGGACGTCCATGTGTTTCCGTCAGCACACACAGGACGTCCATCAGTACATATATCAGCACGCTGGCCCTTCCCGTGGACTCCCCGTTAAAAAAAAAAATTATTATTTAGTGGTCGTACCGCGGGCAATGGATGGTCGAAGAATTGATCATGGGTGAACCATAAGCTGCTGGAACATGGTTAGAAAAGTGTTAGATTGATCAGAAGGATGTTTTGGAAGCATAACATTTTTGGAAGCACGACGGTTTAGAAGCTCGACGTTTTTGAAGACTGGCGTTTCTTCATCACGAAGTTTTCTCGGAATATCTTCGTATCAGTAAAATATTATTCTGAAGACATTATAAGTCGGAAGCAGGACGGGAATTAAGCAGGACGGGAAGCAAGCACGACGGGATTGAAGCACGACGGGAAAACCCGAAGTTGGGCGAAAACCCTAATTTCGGTATTAAGAAATTCTTTGAGGAAGCCGGAGGCTCGGGAAATATTTTTAAAGGATATCAGACATCATCTGTAGTTTATTAAAAATATTCAGAGAATCAGAATGGGAGCGGAAAAATATTCGGGATTGATCGCGGGTTAGAAATTCACAAGAAGGGTCGAAATCGCGCAAAGAAACCGAGAAGCTCGAGGTGGCTTGATCAGAAGGGATAAGAACGTGGTGGCAACTGTCTAACCAGCTGAGTGTCAAGGGAAGCTCGAGGTGTCGCCGTGCATGGAAGCTGCACATGCAGCTTGACATGTAGGAGCACGAGGTGGATTAGCCAAGCACGAGATGTCGCGACGCATGCAACCGAAGCATGCTGATCGACATGTGTGTGATGCTGCGGCGCCTTGCATGAGCTCCAGTCATGCAGCCTGACATCTGGGAGGAGTGGTGGCGTCCTGAATGTGTCCTGGACATGCAGCCAGCCACGTGGAGCACGAGGTGTCGCCGTGCATGCGTCCGGAGCCATGCGGAGCAACACACGGGCTGCCACCAACCTGAAGCTGATTGGCTGGTGTCTCCTATAAATACCCCACGACCCCAGCTCATTTCTTCACATCCAGACCTGTCCAAACAAAGTTAAAACCTTGAGAGAAAAGTAGAAAAAGAAAGCAAGTGATTCCGAGCTATTTCGAGAGTTTTAGAGAGTTTTCGAGATCAGTTCTCTATTGATTTCGAGTCATCGCCTTGGGAAGGTTATGTCCAACTGAAGGTCAATCAAGTGAAGATCAGATCAGATGGGAGTCAAGTCAACGTGGCTATAGAGAGAGAGAGAGAGAAAGGAAGTGATCGATTCTAGAGTATGGTCGATTCTGAAGACCGATACTCCACCGAGAAGGCCAGTTCCGTCCAATCGGCGATTCTCTAAGATTGTGATGCGGAAGCTCTGTCCAATTCAATTCGTCCAAGCCAGTCATATTCTATGATGGTCTAGTGGAGGTGCTGCCCAGAGTTAGTTCAGAACCACGGGTTCAGATCAGTCGAAGTTCTGCTCGATACTCCGCGGGAAGTCCGAAGAACTGTCCAGAAGCTAGAGGAGGTTCTGTCCGAGTCCAGATCAGCCTGTCGAGGCCTGTCAACTTCTTCATAGTGAAGCCAAGGTTGTTTCCAAGACAAGATCAGTCCATTCCAGTCCAGTCAAGGCGTCCATTGGGTTTTGGCCAAGTCTTCTCCGATCAACCAGCTGCTTCTCGCCTAGAACACTGTGAGTTGGTTTGTTTGAATTCCACTTGGAATTTAGGGTAGATCGAGTCGCATATAGAGTAGAATGATCACGTTATTGAATGGTATAGTCCTTAGGGTTATTTTATTTATGGAACCGGACTCAGTTTAGCAAGGGCTAAGCTGAGATGAATGGAATTAAGACTGAGTTAATAACCTGACTAGGCCTAGGGCTAGGATGCATCATGTTTTCTATTCTTGCGTGTTGATATGGTTGAGTGCAGGTTCCCGTTATCTTTAAAGATAGTTTCTCAGCGGGAGGCTGGACTATCTGGGTAACGGTTTGATTTATTTGTTTAGTATTGATATTATTGTTTAGTTATTAGTACTAAGGGTCTTAGGCCATATAGGCCGGACTACTGGTACTATGGTTAGTCTTGTTGAGTCGAGTGTCTAGTTAGGATCTGGAACTTTATCTTTAGGTTAGGTTCTAGATTGAGTTTGTGTTGTGTGAGTGTGCCGACAGTATGTGCGTGATCCGCCCATACTAGGCTTGTGTAGGGGTGATTAGTGTTTCCTCGGCCTCGTACCCAGCGGGTTCAAGGAAACCCCTTATTCGCTGGATCGGGAAGACTCAGACGAACGGTGTCATGTACTATGGCTGAGTATTACACGACGGTGTAATGTGGCAGTGACCCGAAGGACTGTGGGCTGTCGCGCGGTGACCCGAATGACTGTGGGCCGCGGTCGGTTGAAAGTTCCTTCTTCTGGCCTTTGTGGTAGGGAGATAGGATATTGCCGATAGAGAGGAGGAACACGATGTCACCAGGGCCCAGGTTAGAGTGTTGTGTTAGAGTGTCGTAGAGGGTTATGGAACCCTCGAGTTAGTGTAGCACCGATATACGGTGTTACAAGTTAGATCGAGTCATAGTTACTCATAGTCTTATTATTGTGATTGTGTTTGTGGTTGATTGATTTGCTTGCAGGTTCTGACGTTAAGTCTAAGTCTGGTTTAGGTACCGGATTAGGCTTGATGTGTATTTCGTTAGTGTAGGCCTGACGTTGGCCTGTATGTGTTTGAGTGATTGCTTGTGAAGGGTGGTGGATATTAAAGCTATGCGGTATCATTGGTTGGCCGATCATGTTCTTGTTTGATTGTTGGTCGATCGATTAATGATACTTGTATAGTCTAAGTGTCTAACACTACATGAGTATTGAACTCAGGCGTATATATGGTTAACTAGGGATTGCTTGTTGACTTGTTTTAATGCAGGTTCCCGTTACTTGAAGCTAGATCATGGCAGGAGGCCAAGTCTAACTTAGTAACGGTTTGCTTAGCCTTAGCTTTTATTGCATGCTAGGGCTAGATTGATTGTTATTTTGGGTTGTCTGGGTAGAGTCTAGGTTGCGGGTAGAGGCCGCCAGCTCACTGAGTAACATTAGGTTACTCATCCAACTCCGTTGTCCTTTTTGCAGGTCGCTTTAGGTAAGGATGATCGGATAGCTTGGTGCTGGACGTTAGGACCGCCGGTGTAGATTTTCATGCCTTTTGTAAACGGTATTGTGGATTTGTGTTTAGTTGACTCGATTTGGCATTAGGCCGGGACCGGTCTCGAATTATATCAATGTATGGATATTTCTCGAATCAATAAAGTAATTGTTTTATATGCGCTTCATGAGTACTCTGATATTTGACTAGTCCGGTCTAACACAACGTTAGGTCGTAGTACGGGTTGAAAAGCCTTAGGCCTCGATCTAACGGAAAACGCTAACTCTAGGTACGGGTTGCAAAGCCTTATGCCTTGACGCAGCGGGACGAGTTAGTGGATGAACTGGTCTAGGTCGTGGAGTAAAGTTTGTGACTCTGACCGGATTGTCCCTAGCCCGTCACGTAGCGCTTCCGGACCATGGTGTTGGGTTGGACGGTCAGTCATGTTCTTGTTTGATTGTTGGCTGGCCGGTTGGCCTTTCATCTCTAACCCTGGGTATTGTACGGTCGATCGGTCATGTTCTTGTTTGATTGTTGGCCGGTTGATCGACCATATGTCTAGGACGGTTCGGGGGTGTTACAGAGGTGGTATCAGAGCATGGTTTTGTCCATGCTTCCGGAACTCATGATTTAATCGGTTTTAAATATTTATCGAGTCAAATTGAGTCACAAAAGGCATTAGGGAAACCGGTCACGTCCAGCGATAGGATTTGTGGTTTTAGGAATTAGGATTGAGATAGTGGAATCTAGAACTGTTAGGTTGCTTGGGTAGAACTGTTAGGTTGCTGGTTAGAATTGCGGTTAGGTTGCATTGTTAGTATTTTCTAGGTTAGTAGATTATTTGATTAATTGTCTACTAACTTGCATGTGAGGTGTTCTTTTGAGTTGCAGCGAGTAAGTATGTTTGTTGATCGGAACTTTAAGGGATGAAAACCTTAAAGTGGAGGGAGTTCAAGGCCAAACCCAAACCCGAAGCGAAAGAGGAGAGGCAGATTCAGAGAACTGGGCTGTGGTATGGACAGGACAGATGGGAGGAAACAAGACTTCATTGGGGAAGGAATTCATCAGTAATTGGGAAGACAAAGATCGAGAAAGGATTTGAGGAATCTGGACAAGATAGTATCATGGGCAATGAGGGTGTTATGGCAGAGTAAAAGAAAGAGGATGACTCAGTGATCATTCCAGTGATGAGATATGAAGACAATTGTGGAGGCCTTGAACAGGACACTCAAGGAACCGTGGTGGACAGCGTAAAGAGGTTATGGAGATGAGTGGAGAATGTTGTGAAGACGATCAATTGTGCAACCAAGAATTCGAGGACGAATTCTATTAAGAGGGGGAGAATGTAGAAACCTGTTAAAAAAAAAATTATTATTTAGTGGTCGTACCGCGGGCAATGGATGGTCGAAGAATTGATCATGGGTGAACCATAAGCTGCTGGAACATGGTTAGAAAAGTGTTAGATTGATCAGAAGGATGTTTTGGAAGCATAACATTTTTGGAAGCACGACGGTTTAGAAGCTCGACGTTTTTGAAGACTGACGTTTCTTCATCACGAAGTTTTCTCGGAATATCTTCGTATCAGTAAAATATTATTCTGAAGACATTTTAAGTCGGAAGCAGGACGGGAATTAAGCAGGACGGGAAGCAAGCACGACAGGATTGAAGCACGACGGGAAAACCCGAAGTTGGGCGAAAACCCTAATTTCGGTATTACGAAATTCTTTGAGGAAGCCGGAGGCTCGGGAAATATTTTTAAAGGATATCAGACATCATCTGTAGTTTATTAAAAATATTCAGAGAATCAGAATGGGAGCGGAAAAATATTCGGGATTGATCGCGGGTTAGAAATTCACAAGAAGGGTCGAAATCGCGCAAAGAAACCGAGAAGCTCGAGGTGGCTTGATCAGAAGGGATAAGAACGTGGTGGCAACTGTCTAACCAGCTGAGTGTCAAGAGAAGCTCGAGGTGTCGCCGTGCATGGAAGCTGCACATGCAGCTTGACATGTAGGAGCACGAGGTGGATTAGCCAAGCACGAGATGTCGCGACGCATGCAACCGAAGCATGCTGATCGACATGTGTGTGATGCTGTGGCGCCTTGCATGAGCTCCAGTCATGCAGCCTGACATCTGGGAGGAGTGGTGGCGTCCTGCATGTGTCCTGGACATGCAGCCAGCCATGTGGAGCACGAGGTGTCGCCGTGCATGCGTCCGGAGCCATGCGGAGCGACACACGGGCTGCCACCAACCTGAAGCTGATTGGCTGGTGTCTCCTATAAATACCCCACGACCCCAGCTCATTTCTTCACACCCAGACCTGTCCAAACAAAGTTAAAACCTTGAGAGAAAAGTAGAAAAAGAAAGCAAGTTATTCCGAGCTATTTCGAGAGTTTTAGAGAGTTTTCGAGATCAGTTCTCTATTGATTTCGAGTCATCGCCTTGGGAAGGTTATGTCCAACTGAAGGTCAATCAAGTGAAGATCAGATCAGATGGGAGTCAAGTCAACGTGGCAATAGAGAGAGAGAGAGAGAGAGAGAGAAAGGAAGTGATCGATTCTAGAGTATGGTCGATTCTGAAGACCGATACTCCACCGAGAAGGCCAGTTCCGTCCAATCGGCGATTCTCTACGATTGTGCCGCGGAAGCTCTGTCCAATTCAATTCGTCCAAGCCAGTCATATTCTATGATGGTCTAGTGGAGGTGCTGCCCAGAGTTAGTTCAGAACCACGGGTTCAGATCAGTCGAAGTTCTGCTTGATACTCCGCGGGAAGTCCGAAGAACTGTCAAGAAGCTAGAGGAGGTTCTGTCCGAGTCCAGATCAGCCTGTCGAGGCCTGTCAACTTCTTCATAGTGAAGCCAAGGTTGTTTCCAAGACAAGATCAGTCCATTCCAGTCCAGTCAAGGCGTCCATTGGGTTTTGGCCAAGTCTTCTCCGATCAACCAGCTGCTTCTCGCCTAGAACACTGTGAGTTGGTTTGTTTGAATTCCACTTGGAATTTAGGGTAGATCGAGTCGCATATAGAGTAGAATGATCACGTTATTGAATGGTAGAGTCCTTAGGGTTATTTTATTTATGGAACCGGACTCAGTTTAGCAAGGGCTAAGCTGAGATGAATGGAATTAAGACTGAGTTAATAACCTGACTAGGACTAGGGCTAGGATGCATCATGTTTTCTATTCTTGCGTGTTGATATGGTTGAGTGCAGGTTCCCGTTATCTTTAAAGATAGTTTCTCAGCGGGAGGCTGGACTATCTGGGTAACGGTTTGATTTATTTGTTTAGTATTGATATTATTGTTTAGTTATTAGTACTAAGGGTCTTAGGCCATATAGGCCGGACTACTGGTACTATGGTTAGTCTTGTTGAGTCGAGTGTCTAGTTAGGATCTGGAACTTTATCTTTAGGTTAGGTTCTAGATTGAGATTGTGTTGTGTGAGTGTGCCGACAGTATGTGCGTGACCCGCCCATACTAGGCTTGTGTAGGGGTGATTAGTGTTTCCTCGGCCTCGTACCCAGCGGGTTCAAGGAAACCCCTTATTCGCTGGATCGGGAAGACTCAGACGACCGGTGTCATGTACTATGGCTGAGTATTACACGACGGTGTAATGTGGCAGTGACCCGAAGGACTGTGGGCTGTCGCGCGGTGACCCGAATGACTGTGGGCCGCGGTCGGTTGAAAGTTCCTTCTTCTGGCCTTTGTGGTAGGGAGATAGGATATTGCCGATAGAGAGGAGGAACACGATGTCACCAGGGCCCAGGTTAGAGTGTTGTGTTAGAGTGTCGTAGAGGGTTATGGAACCCTCGAGTTAGTGTAGCACCGATATACGGTGTTACAAGTTAGATCGAGTCGTAGTTACTCATAGTCTTATTATTGTGATTGTGTTTGTGGTTGATTGATTTGCTTGCAGGTTCTGACGTTAAGTCTAAGTCTGGTTTAGGTACCGGATTAGGCTTGATGTGTATTTCGTTAGTGTAGGCCTGACGTTGGCCTGTATGTGTTTGAGTGATTGCTTGTGAAGGGTGGTGGATATAAAAGCTATGCGGTATCATTGGTTGGCCGATCATGTTCTTGTTTGATTGTTGGTCGATCGATTAATGATACTTGTATAGTCTAAGTGTCTAACACTACATGAGTATTGAACTCAGGCGTATATATGGTTAACTAGGGATTGCTTGTTGACTTGTTTTAATGCAGGTTCCCGTTACTTGAAGCTAGATCATGGCAGGAGGCCAAGTCTAACTTAGTAACGGTTTACTTAGCCTTAGCTTTTATTGCATGCTAGGGCTAGATTGATTGTTATTTTGGGTTGTCTGGGTAGAGTCTAGGTTGCGGGTAGAGGCCGCCAGCTCACTGAGTAACATTAGGTTACTCATCCAACTCCGTTGTCCTTTTTGCAGGTCGCTTTAGGTAAGGATGATCGGATAGCTTGGTGCTGGACGTTAGGACCGCCGGTGTAGATTTTCATGCCTTTTGTAAACGGTATTGTGGATTTGTGTTTAGTTGACTCGATTTGGCATTAGGCCGGGACCGGTCTCGAATTATATCAATGTATGGATATTTCTCGAATCAATAAAGTAATTGTTTTATATGCGCTTCATGAGTACTCTGATATTTGACTAGTCCGGTCAAACACAACGTTAGGTCGTAGTACGGGTTGAAAAGCCTTAGGCCTCGATCTAACGGAAAACGCTAACTCTAGGTACGAGTTGCAAAGCCTTATGCCTTGACGCAGCGGAACGAGTTAGTGGATGAACTGGTCTAGGTCGTGGAGTAATGTTTGTGACTCTGACCGGATTGTCCCTAGCCCGTCACGTAGCGCTTCCGGACCATGGTGTTGGGTTGGACGGTCAGTCATGTTCTTGTTTGATTGTTGGCTGGCCGGTTGGCCTTTCATCTCCAACCCTGGGTATTGTACGGTCGATCGGTCATGTTCTTGTTTGATTGTTGGCCGGTTGATCGACCATATGTCTAGGACGGTTCGGGGGTGTTACATTCAGGGCTGTCCGTGTGTGTCTGTGTGTGTCCGTCAGCAAAAACAGGACGTCCGTGGCTGTCTATCAGTACACATATCAGCACATTGGTCGTTGGACTCAGCACGCTGACCCTTTTCGTGGACTGTTTAGGTGATTTTGGCCCACGTGGGCTGTCTGGTCAGTACACACAGGATGTCCGTGGGTGTCCGCCAGCACACACATGACGTCCGTGGCTGTCCGTGTGTGTCCGTCTGTGTCCGCCAGCACACACAGGACGTCCGTGTCTGTCCATCAGTACACATATCAGCACGTTGGTTCTTGGACTCCGCATGCTGGCCCTTCCCGTGGACTGTTTGGGTGATTTTGGCCCACGTGGGCTGTCTGTTCAGTACACACAAGACGTCCGTAAGTGTCCGCCTGTCACGCCCCCAATCCTGGAAAGGATTGTCAGGACGGCCATGGTTCGAGGAAACGTACCAGCCAGTCTTAGGACATCAAGGCAATCGTTCCATGGTCGAAAAAGAAGGTTAAGAACATAAGGAAACTTAGACTTAACCTTATATAAGCTAAGAGACAGCTAGGACGAGTAAGATGGTAACTGGACGAAGTAGACGAGTAGCTCAACCAGCTCAACGAAGCTAGGTTTAGTTCACTCCAGCTCAGTCTCTACTAAGTCAGCTCCACTAGCTGGACTACTAGCTCACTCAGCTGAGACAGCTGAGAGTCAGCTCATCTCAGCTAGATGGACTGTTTGGGCTTTAGGCCAATGGTCCGGGTCCGGGTCAGTGGCGGGCTGTGAGGTCCGGCCATGAGGCCATTGGCAGTTGGGTCTTTTGACAAGGCCGTGGGCTAAGTCCAGGAGGCTTGGGGCGTGGGTTGGGCTTATGACCGACCCCAAACCCAATCAGAAAGGGCGATGGGATGCAAGTGGCCTAGAGGGCACAACCCCCTCGTTTTCTATAAATATGGGGCCTCTCCTTTTGGTTTCATTATCAAATTCCAGAGTAAAATGCTCATAGAAAAACGTAGAGAGAGAGAGAGAGAGAGTACGAGCCAAGAGATCGGCCAGAAAAGGGCCGGTCATGGTGGTTTTGTATCTCCGGCAAGGAGAACGGTTTAGGAGAGAGGAGGCCGTGTGGTTATGAATACCCAAGGCATAGGGAAAGGTCGGGTGAAGGACTCTAAAGCCGTGGTTCAGACAGATAGGGTCAGTGGGGTTACCACCGACTCATCGGCTAAGACAATCGGACAGTCCGAACCGGTCTAGCCATGGGCGTTTGGATTGTGTCCTATTCTTCTCATTCTTTTCATCCAATTCTTCTTCTACTCCATCTGTACATTGGCGTGGCCTTGTGGATATGTTGGGATTGATTGGTTATAACCGTGGTTCTGGTTGAGTAATGCGGTCGCGGTCAATAACCGTCGAGTTAGGCGCGCGCATGGTCTAAACCGGCCTCAGGTGATCCGATTGGATAGGGGCGGTTCAGTTCTGTTATGAACCGTTGCAACCCTTCCCTGAACAGTCACAATGGTTCATGACTTGTGTAGGTTAAGGCGTGGTCCTTTGGCCATAGGCCGGACACACGTACAAACCAGACAGTCCGTACGGACAGTTATGTCGAACGGTTGGAACATCTGCATGGGTGCGAGTTGCCAAGGGTCATGAGTTGCCAAGAGTCACGAGTGTCCAAAGGGTACAAGTTCCCAAAGGGTGTGAGTTCCAAACGGTGCCATTGGTTCAAGGCTTAGGCCGAACCAAGTGGACAGTCCGCGGCTGCATAGTCAAACGGATGGACGGTTAGTTTAACCGGAGTGTTGTGTCGCAAGGTCTGATTGGTTGCAAGGCAATCCGGTTTGGTCTTGGGCCTTACTCTCTTGTATGGATCCAGGCTTTGGGTCGGATCAGGTAAGAAGGTCCGTGAGCCTTTGGGCCAGACTTATAACTGGTCGATCACACCTAGATCTTAACCAGACGGTTAGACGGGACTATGGACGATCCGGCTATGGTTGGATGGCTTTAGCCGCAAAGGCTAAGTGGGATATCTTACAATAAACCTTGGGTTGGTGAGTAGGATAGGCGCCATATGCATTATGTAGGGCGTAGACCCACATGATTGCAATGGAAGGCCAGTTATATCAGTATCTGCTAAGTAGAGGATGGCTTATCAAGTCTGGTGGTCGGATCATGTTTCATGATGATGGTTCGATGGCCGAGCACTAGTATGGATAGTCACGTTGCTGGAGTAAGAGTATTGATGTGATGCTTCTAGATATCGACCTTGGTGTTGATAGCTTCGAGATTGGCTAAGAGTCATGACGAAGTGTATGGCTAGTACGATGTGTGGTAGACCATCGTAAATGCTAGATCTACATAAGTAAATGCTAGATCATACCTTTGCCACATCTACGAAGCTTTAAGCTTATCGGTCCTCTATTGACTCGAATTTCTCTTGCTTGACAGCTGGACCACGATCACTCAATGATGTTACTTAAGGTCCTTATCTTGATTCCTGCATCAAACAACTCCCCTAGGTACTTAGTCATTCAACCAACCATCCCCACATACATAAGTAACCTTTGAGAAGTCTTTGGAACGATAAGGGTTTGCATCTGGCCTTTCTCGGCTCATGCACACTCAAACATCCCCTTGCCATATAGATACTGAGCCTAAGTGTGATTGTTCAAGGAAGGCCGTGTAAGATCTGATCATGGTTGAGTATGGACGACCTGACCTCTGAATGATGGTTCAAGGTGTCGGAACTAATCTGATTAAGGAATGCATTGTTTGGTATGAACAAATCATATATGTTGTTTGGGTTAAGTCCCAAAGCCGGTCAGGCCAGATGATGACTCATCAGTTCCAAGTCATGTGAGGATGGTTGGTTGATTGACTTAGGATCTAATGAGATTTGTTAGTCCAGAATATGGATTGGGTACTATTGCCTATATGGCAAGGGGATGTTTGAGTGTGCATGAGCCAAGAAAGGCCAGATGCAAACCCTTATCCTTTCAAAGACTTCTCAAAGGTTACTTATGTCTGTGGGGATGGTTGGTTGAATGACTAAGTACCTAGGGGAGTTGTTTGATGCAGGAATCAAGATAAGGACCTTAAGTAAGATCATTGAGTCATCGTGGTCCAGCTGTCAAGCAAGAGCAATTCGAGTCAATGGAGGACCGATGAGCTAATAAGCTTCATAGATGTGGCAAAGGTATGATCTAGCATTTACTTATGTAGATCTAGATAGAATGGTTTAGGGGAATGGAACCTCAGAATTGTATGGCTTGGTTTGGGTTTAGGATTGACCATTAAGCTAATTGGTAGTTGAGTAAACTGACCAAGGCTAAGGTGATTCGACCAGACAAGTGTTAGATTGGTTTTAGACCAATGGTTAACTACAGAATAATCCGCTGCGTATCTGTTGATAGGATGTAGGCTATTAATGACTAGGGAAGTCTTTAGCTAAGATCTAAGTTAGCCCTCGCCTTTAGGCGATATTATAAATAAAGGGCAAAAATTAAGAGGTTCGGCCAAGAAGTGGACCGAGCGACGTGAGGCATCGACCGCGGCGTAGGCGGCCGGGATCTGGTCTTACAAGTTGGTATCAGAGCATGCTTGATCCTGTTTAGGACAACGCTCTAAGATTATGCGTTCCATACCGAAATTATTTCCAAAACTATGATGACTATGAAACCTTAGTTGGGGTGAGCCAAGAAACGGTTGAGGTAAGCTAGGGTATCATGCTTGTGAATGTGGGAATTCTAAGATGAACCGGCTTAGCCAAGATACATTTTCCAAGGCAAGAACCTATAAACAGAAAGGTTGGTCGATCTAGTTATTTAGAAGTAATAGACGGGTTGGAAGGGATGGAAACAATGCAAGACTTGTTTATGGATGACCTGAACAAGGGAAGTAACATGGACCAGAGAGCGGCTTAGGTTGAAATAAACGTGCAGCATTCTACTGAAGTTAAGTGTTATCCCTTGATGGCCGTTCATAATAAGTAAAGCATATGCAAAATTAAAATCTGACTCAAGGGAGACACTACATGACCAGTACACGAGTGGACTTCTGATCAGATGGATCAGTTAGGACTCGGTATAAGTCAAGGTAGGCTTCCATTGATCGAGTCAGTTGGAATGAATCAATTCCAATCTGAATCCGTCCAAGGAAAGAATGAGAAAACTCATGATGTTCGTTCCAATCAATGGAAGAACATGATCTTAAGTACCGTAGTATGATGGGGATTGAGGTATATTAAAATTGCTCTTGTGAATGGTGTGAGCATTCGCAAAAGTAAGACGCCTTGGAGAATGGTATGGGACGTTTTCCAAGTGTGTGGTCAAACCGAGATTTTACTCATCTAGGTATCCACTGGAAGTGGAAGTATTAAAGTTATTGGCAATGCCATGAGGGATGTTATGGGACGTTCTTTGTGGTGTGGTCATGCACTGAGATAGTTTCCACAAGTGGATTTGTGGTGTGGAAACACACGTACTTTTTGACATAGAGGCTACACATAGTTTTGTGAGTCCGGGACTGGTCGGAAAGAGTTCTGTCTGAGTTCTGGGGATGATTCAAGACTAGTGAGGGCAGCGGTGGGCAAATAATGCATTCACTAGGGCTCATGAAAAATATCCCGGTGATGATCCAGGAGAGAAATCTGCCTGTAGATCTGATCGAGAAAAATATCCACGCGCCTACAGAATCACGAGATGATCCTAGGCATGAATCTGTTTGGGAAAGTGTCGGGCCACTCTTGATTGCCACAAAGTTCGTGTGCAATTGGAGACTGGACCTCACCCGATCCAGTACCAAAGTCTGAGTCCGGCTCTAAGGAAAGTAGGGGTGTCAGCAGTCCAAGTGAATCGGATGCTTAGACAGGTTGTGAAGTATTTTTTTACCACAACTACCACTATGGAGCACGGCAATTCTGTTGATCTGTCTGGGATGTCGTTGGTATCGAGATCCATTGTCTGAGTCCGGCTTTAAGGAATGTAGTGGTGTCAGCATTCCTTGTGGATCGGATGCTTAGACGGGATTGTGAAGTATTTATTTGACCACAATTACCACTATGGAGCGCGGCAAATTCTGTTGATCTGAAAGATCTGTTTGAGGACCCGTTGGTGTCCGAGTTCCCAGATGTGTTCCGTTCGCTACAGAGTGTCCCCTCTGGTAGGTCGGATCCATTTATGATTGAACTGGAACCAGGGACAGAATCACTGTCCTAGAGTCCGTTTCTGTCGGCTCCGGCCGAGATGGCAGAGCCAAAGTTGACCACGTCCGAGAGAGGACCATGGTCGGAGTACAACCAAGTCGGAGTTTGACCTAAGGTTGAGAATGATCAAGTCCAGTAAAGGACGAGGATCAGGCCACGACCTATTTGGAGATGGACCTTTGGTCGGGGTGAAACGGTCAAGTCTGTGAGTGGACCAGGACCAGAGTACGATCGAGTCCAAGAAAGGACCAGGATCGAATTATGACAAAGTCCAGTGAAGGACAGAAGTCAAGTCTGAGGCGTTTTTAGTCTGGAGGGACTAAGATCGCAATGTGGCCAAGCCTGAAAAGGTTGTCGCCGGTTAAGGGGATGATCCAGTACGTTGTGGCTGAGGTCATGAACCTTATTGTCCATGAAGGACAAAAGAACCATAACAATCTGTTAGGACTCGTTGTAGGACGAGCAGCCTAAAGATTGGAACAAGTTCGTGAGGACTTGACTGGTACATCGAGTGGTGTGGGGATTGGTCAAATCTACTAAGGCTCGAGTATGCAGCATGTTCCTAAGGACTGATTATGATCTAGTCTTGGACTATGATCAGAGAAAGAATAAAATCTGAAGAAGATGCTATTCAAAGGAAAGACATAGACTTGTTGGATACTAGGACCGCAACCTGGAGAGTTCGGCCAGTGACACAAGGAATGTCTTTGGATGGATTTTCAAGTATCACTTGAATGGGTGCTTGATGGACCCTCGACTGTGGTCGAAGTAGACAAGTAAGGGTGCCATCAGCAAAACCAGAAAGGACCACTTGAAAGGATTTTTGTGGTTAAATCCTTATCAAGTGGGGGAGACTTGTACAACGATGGTCAAAGGAATTTGATCATCAAAGTGGTCAATTGGTGGTTTTAAATCAAGCTTGTTCTATTCTCTGATCAAGACTAGAATAAGTTCGGTTGGAATATTTTGTCTTGGGACAAGGTATAATCATCACCGGATTCGAGAAAAATCAATTACAAGTGGGGGAGACTTGTCACGCCCCCAATCCTGGAAAGGATTGTCAGGACGGCCATCGTTCGAGGAAACGTACCAGCCAGTCTTATGCCATCAAGGCAAGCGTTCCATGGTCGAAAAAGAAGGTTAAGAACATAAGGAAACTTAGACTTAACCTTATATAAGCTAAGAGACAGCTAGGACGAGTAAGACGGTAACTGGACGAAGTAGACGAGTAGCTCGACCAGCTCTACGAAGCTAGGTTTAGTTCACTCCAGCTCAGTCCCTACTAAGTCAGCTCCACTAGCTGGACTACTAGCTCACTCAGCTGAGACAGCTGAGAGTCAGCTCATCTCAGCTAGACGGACTGTTCGGGCTTTAGGCCGATGGTCCGGGTCCGGGTCAGTGGCGGGCTGTGAGGTCCGGCCATGAGGCCATGGGCTGTTGGGTCTTTGGACAAGGCCGTGGGCTAAGTCCAGGAGGCTTGGGGCGTGGGTTGGGCTTATGACCGACCCCAAACCCAATCAGAAAGGGCGATGGGATGCAAGTGGCCTAGAGGGCACAACCCTTGGCCGATGGTGCCTGTTCGCTAGCAAGTCGTGCCTGTTCGTGGGGCAAGACTTACCCCCTCGTTTTCTATAAATATGGGGCCTCTCCTGTTGGTTTCATTATCCAATTCCAGAGTAAAATGCTCATAGAAAAACGTAGAGAGAGAGAGAGAGAGTACCGGCTAAGAGATCGGCCGGAAAAGGGCCGGTCGTGGTGGTTTTGTATCTCCGGCAAGGAGAACGGTTTAGGAGAGAGGAGGCCGTGCGGTTATGAATACCCAAGGCATAGAGAAAGGTCTGGAGAAGGACTCCAAAGCCGTGGTTCAGTCAGATAGGGTCAGTGGGGTATCCACCGACTCATCGGTTAAGATAATCGGACAGTCCGAACCGGTCTAGCCAAGGGCGTTTGGATTGTGTCCTATTCTTCTCATTCTTTTCATCCAATTCTTCTTCTACTCCTTCTGTACATTGGCGTGGCCTTGTGGATATGTTTGGATTGGTTATAACCGTGGTTCTGGTTGAGTAATGCGGTCGCGGTCCATAACCGTCGAGTTAGGCGCGCGCATGGTCTAAACCGGCCTCAGGTGATCCGATTGGATAGGGGCGGTTCTGTTCTGTTCTGAACGGTTGCAACCCTTCCCTGAACAGTCACAATGGTTCATGACTTGTGTAGGTTAAGGCGTGGTCCTTTGGCCATAGGCCGGACACACGTACAGACCAGACAGTCCATACGGACAGTTAGGTCGAATGGTTGGAACATCTGAATGGGTGCGAGTTGCCAAGGGTCATGAGTTGCCAAGAGGCACGAGTGTCCAAAGGGTACTAGTTCCCAAAGGGTTTGAGTTCCAAACGGTGCCATTGGTTCAAGGCTTAGGCCGAACCAAGTGGACAGTCCGCGGCTGCATAGTCAAACGGATGGACGGTTAGTTTAACCGCAGTGTTGTGTCGCAAGGTCTGATTGGTTGCAAGGCAATCCGGTTTGGTCTTGGGCCTTACTCTCTGGTATGGATCCAGGCTTTGGGTCGGATCAGGTAAGAAGGTCCGTGAGCCTTTGGGCCAGACTTATAACTGGTCGATCGCACCTAGATCTTAACCAGACGGTTAGACGGGACTATGGACGATCCGGCTATGGTTGGATGGCTTTAGCCGCAAAGGCTAAGTGGGATATCTTACAATAAACCTTGGGTTGGTGAGTAGGATAGGCGCCATATGCATTATGTAGGGCGTAGACCCACATGATGGCAATGGAAGGCCGGTTATATCAGTACCTGCTAAGTAGACGATGGCTTATCAAGTCTGGTAGTCGGATCATGTTTCATGACGATGGTTCGATGGCCGAGCACTAGTATGGATAGTCACGTTGCTGGAGTAAGAGTATTGATGTGATGCTTCTAGATATCAACCTGGTGTTGATAGCTTCGAGATTGGCTAAGAGTCATGACGAAGTGTATGGCTAGTACTATGTGTCGTAGACCATAGATACTGAGCCTAAGTGTGATTGTTCAAGGAAGGCCGTGTAAGATCTGATCATGGTTGAGTATGGACGACCTGACCTCTGAATGATGGTTCAAGGTGTCGGAACTAATCTGATTAAGGAATGCATCATTTGGTATGAACAAATCATATATGTTGTTTGGGTTAAGTCCCAAAGCCGGTCAGGCCAGATGATGACTCATCAGTTCCAAGTCATGTGAGGATGGTTGGTTGATTGACTTAGGATCTAATGAGATTTGTCAGTCCAGAATATGGATTGGGTACTATTGCCTATATGGCAAGGGGATGTTTGAGTGTGCATGAGCCGAGAAAGGCCAGATGCAAACCCTTATCCTTTCAAAGACTTCTCAAAGGTTACTTATGTCTGTGGGGATGGTTGGTTGAATGACTAAGTACCTAGGGGAGTTGTTTGATGCAGGAATCAAGATAAGGACCTTAAGTAAGATCATTGAGTGATCGTGGTCCAGCTGTCAAGCAAGAGCAATTCGAGTCAATGGAGGACCGATGAGCTAATAAGCTCCGTAGATTTGGCAAAGGTATGATCTAGCATTTACTTATGTAGATCTAGATAGAATGGTTTAGGGGAATGGAACCTCAGAATTGTATGGCTTGGTTTGGGTTTAGGATTGACCTTTAAGCTAATTGGTAGTTGAGTAAACTGACCAAGGCTAAGGTGATTCGACCACACAAGTGTTAGATTGGTTTTAGACCAATGGTTAACTACAGAATAATCCGCTGCGTATCTGTTGAAAGGATCTAGGCTATTAATGACTAGGAAAGTCTTTAGCTAAGATCTAAGTTAGCCCTCGCCTTTAGGCGATATTATAAATAAAAGGCAAAAATTAAGAGGTTCGGCCAGGAAGTGGACAGAGCGACGTGAGGCATCGACCGCAGCCTAGGCGGCCGGGATCGGGTCTTACACCGCCAGCACATACAGAACATCCGTGGCTGTCTGTGGCTGTCCGTCAGCACACACATGACGTCTGTGGCTGTCCGTTTGTGTCCGTGTGTGTATGTGGGTGTCCGCCAGCAAACACAGGACGTTCAAGGCTGTCAATGGCTGCCCGTCAGCACACACAGGACGTCTGTGTGTGTCTGCGTGTGTCTGTCAGCACACACATGACGTCCGTGGCTGTCCATCAGTACACATATCAGCACACTGGTCCTTGGACTCAGCACGCTGGCCCTTCCCCTGGACTGTTCGGGTGATTTTGGCCCACATGGGTTGTCTGGTCAGTACACACAGGACGTCCGTGGCTGTCCGTGTCTTTCCGTCTGTGTCCATCAGCACACACAGGACGTCCGTGGCTGTCCGTGTGTGTCTGTGTGTGTCCGTCAGCACACACAGGACGTCCGTGGCTGTCCATCAGTACACATATCAGCACGTTGGTCCTTGGACTCAGCACGCTGACCCTTCCTGTGGACAGTTCGAGTGATTTTGGCCCTCTTGGGCAGTCTGTTGAGTACACACAGGACGTCTCTGGGTGTCCGCCATCACACACAGGACGTCTGTGGCTGTCTGTGTTCGTCAGCACACACAGGACGTCGGTGGCTGTCCATCAGTACACATATCAGCACACTGGCCCTTCCCGTGGACTGTTTGGGTCATCTTAGCCCACGTGGGCGGTCTGTTCAGTACACACAGGACGTCCGTGGGTGTCCGCCAGCACACACATGACGTTTGAGGCTGTCCGTGGCTGTCTGTCAGCACACACAGGACATCTGGTTATCCGTGTGTGTCTGTGGGTGTCCGCCAGCATACACAGGATGTTCGTGGCTGTCTGTCAGCACACACAGGACGTTCGTGTGTGTCCGTCAGCACACACAAGACGTCCGTGTGTGTGCGTGTGTGTCCATCAGCACACACATGATGTTTGTGGCTGTCCATCAGTACACATATCAGCACGCTGGCCCTTCCTGTGGACTGTTCGGGTGATTTTGACCCACGTGGGCAGTCTGTTAAGTACACAAAGGACGTTCGTGGGTGTCCGTCAGCACACACAGGACGTCTGTGGGTGTCCGTCAGCACACACAGGATGTTCCTGGCTGTCCGTGTGTGTCCGTCAGCACACACAGGACGTCCGTGGCTGTCCATCAGTACACATATCAGCACGTTGGTCCTTGGACTCAGCACGCTGACCCTTCCCGTGGACTGTTCGGGTGATTTTGGCCCACGTGGGCTGTCTGTTCAGTAAACACAGGACGTCCGTGGGTGTCCGTCCGCACACACATGACGTCCGTGTGTGTCCGTCAGCACACACAGGACGTCCGTGGCTGTCCATCAGTACACATATCAGCACGTTGGTCCTTGGACTCAGCACCCTGGCCCTTCCCGTGGACTGTTTGGGTGATTTTGTCCCACGTGGGCTGTCTGTTCAGTACACACAGGACGTCTTTGGGTGTCCGCCAGAACACACATGACGTCCATAGCTGTCCGTCAGCACACACAGGACGTCAGTGGATGTCCTTGTGTGTCTGTGTGTGTCCGTCAGCACACACATGACGTCCGTGTGTTCGGCTCCATGTATTGATCTGTGGACCGCAGTCTATCACACAGGACATCCGTGGCTGTCCGTCATCACACACAGGACGTCCGTGTGTGTCCGTGGGTGTCTGCCAGCACACACAGGACGTCTGTGGCTGTCCGTCATGACACATAGGACATCCGTGATTGTCTGTGTGTGTCCGTGTGTGTCCGTCAGCACACACAGGACGTCCGTGGGTGTCCGTCAGCACACACATGACGTCCGTGTGTGTCCGTCAGCACACACAGGACGTCCGTGGCTGTCCATGTGTGTCCGTGTGTGTCCGTCAGCACACACAGGACGTCCGTGGCTGTCCATCAGTACACATATCAGCACGTTGGTCCTTGGACTCAGCACCCTGGCCCTTCCCGTGGACTGTTTGGGAGATTTTGTCCCACGTGGGCTGTCTGTTCAGTACACACAGGACGTCCGTGGGTGTCCGCCAGCACACACAGGACGTCCGTGGCTGTCTGTGGCTATCCGTCAGCACACACAGGTCATCAGTAGCTGTCCGTGTGTGTCCGTCAGCACACACAGGACGTTCGTGGCTGTCCATCAGTACACATATCAGCACATTGGTCCTTGGACTCAGCACGCTGACCCTTCCCGTGGACTGTTCAGGTGATTTTGGCCCACGTGGGCTGTCTGTTCAGTACACACAGGACGTCCGTGGGTGTCCGTCAGCACACACATGACGTCCGTGTGTGTCCGTCAGCACACACAGGATGTCTGTGGCTGTCCATGTGTGTCCGTGTGTATCCGTCAGCACACACAGGACGTCTGTGGCTGTCCATCAGTACACATATCAGCACGTTGGTCCTTGGACTCAACACGCTGACCCTCCCCGTGGACTGTTCGGGTGATTTTGGCCCGCGTGGGCTGTCTGTTCAGTACACACAGGACGTCTGTGGGTGTCCGTCAGCACACACAGGACGTCTGTGGCTGTTTGTGTGTGTCCGTCTGTGTCCTTCAGCACACACAGGACGTCTGTGGCTGTCCATCAGTACACATATCAGCACGTTGGTCCTTGGACTCAGCACGCTTGTCCTTCCCATGAACTGTTTGGGTGATTTTGGCCCAGGTGGGCTGTGTGTTCAGTACACACAGGACGTCCGTGGGTGTCCGCCATCACACACAGGACGTCTGTGGCTGTCTGTGGCTGTCCGTCAGCACACACAGGACGTGTGTGGCTGTCAGTGTGTGTCTATCAGAACACACAGGACGTCTGTGGCTGTCTATCAGAACACACAGGATGACCGTGCTGTCCGTGTGTGTCCGTGTGTGTCCGTGTGTGTCCGTCAGCACACACAGAACGTCCGTGGGTGTCCATCAACACACACAGGACGTCCCTGTTTGTCCGTCAGCACACACAGGACGTTCGTGGCGGTCTGTGTGTCCGTGTGTGTCCGTCAGCACCCACAGGACGTCCGTGGCTGTCCATCAGTACACATATCAGCACTATGGTCGTTGGACTAAACACGCTGGCCCTTCCCGTGGACTGTTTGGGTCTGTCTGTTCAGTACACACAGGACGTCCGTGGGTGTCCGCCAGCACACACAGGACATCCGTGGCTGTCCATGTGTGTCTGTGTGTGTCCGTCAGCACACACAGGACGTCCATGGGTGTCCATCAGCACACACAGGACGTCCCTGTGTGTCCGTCAGCACACACAGGACGTCCGTGGCAGTCTGTGTGTCCGTGTGTGTCCGTCAGCACACACAGGACGTCTGTGGCTGTCCATCAGTCCACATATCAGCACGTTGGTCTTTGAACTCAGCACGCTGGCCCTTCCCGTGGACTGTTTGGGTGATTTTGGTCCACGTGGTCTGTCTGTTCAGTACATACAGGACGGCCGTGGGTGTCCGCCAGCACACACAGGACGTCCGTGGCTGTCTGTGTGTGTTCGTGTGTGTCCGTCAGCACACACAGGATGTCTGTGGCTGTCCATTAGTAAACATATCAGCGCGCTTGTCATGTCCTCGATCCTAGATAAGGTCGCCCGGACGGGCCATGGTGCGGGGAGACGCACCAGTCAGGTCATTAGACCTTGAGACAAGCGTATCATGGTCCTGAATGAAGGTTAAGGGCATCAGTCAGCTGAGACTTAACCAGGATACGATGGAAACAAGGGTAAAGGAGTTGAGTGAGTGTTTAGGCAACCGGACAAGGCCGCGGATGATGGCCGTGTGAGTCTGGCCGGTTTGGATCGATTGGCCACTCCTTACTCTGACTTCTTCTACTCTGTTTTCTTCATATATATTGTACTATGGATTGTTTTATGATATTACAGGGAAGGATCTATCGATCTTAAGGCCTTGGCCTGATCAAATTCCCATGAAAGCCCCTTGTTCTTGTGTGGGCTGTTCATGGCCGAGATCACTATGATCTGAGCCGGTTCTTTTGAATCTGATTATGAGAATATTTTTCTTCTGAATTGTCATGATTTATCATGAATTTTATTTGGTATTTGGATCTCTTTTTAATGGGGTCAGATTTGACATTTTTGATGATTGTTCTTGACTAGATTGGATCCGACCATGCAATGTGAACTGATTCTTGTTTTGTAATCTAACCTTGTGATTGTGTGTTTGTTGTGTTGGATCCAGGACCAGAAATGGACCGTGGTAAGGGAAAAGCACCATGAGGACCGCGGCCATGGGAAGATGTGTGGTGATTGGGTTGATTCTGAAAATTGTGTAATTATTGTAGCCTATTGTGCAACTTGTGAACTTATGCGATTCTAGTGTGTGATCTACTTATTAGGATGATGAATGATGTATGAACCTTGGTTATTATCTATGAAATATCTATTTGCCCTAGTCGATGTTGGATTGTTTAAGTGTGAATGTTGGAACCTCAAAACTCTGAAAAAGACTTAGAATTATTAAACACTCGAACTTGAATATGTAAATGAAACTGGTTGCATTGTTTGGTGAGGCCGCGGTCGGGTTGGATTGAGGAATCCAGGATCGGGTCTTACAAGTTGGTATCAGAGCATTCTTGATTCTAGGATTTGTTGGGTTATTGGTTCACCACACACTTGGCCGTTTGGACTCATGGTGAGATAGTTGGGTTCTAAGTAATCTTTTGTACTGATTAACTTAGGAGTGATTGAGGTTTGTGTGTTCAGTTGTGGACTAACCTTTTTTTGTGTTTGTAACTCCTAAGGGTACAAGAAGGTATAAATCTCGGAAAGGAAAGGAGGCAACTGGAGCGTCTGGAGCAGTGGGGCAGGATGGTGCTGAACAGACCGGAGTGTTACCAGCTGGAACCATTCCAACCACAGTGCTACCGGCTCTGGTGGAGCAGGTGGACAATGCAACCGGACTTCCAGTGGGTCCAACTCTTCCTACTGAGGTTAATGAAACTAATGTGGACGAGCAGCAAGAGCAAGTCCATGGAGACGATACTGGGTCGTCCAACGTTGGTGCTGGGAGTGGCCAGAATGTTGATGCAAACAATGTTCGGGTCACTGGTGCCGAGGAGGTCATTGAGCCGACCATAAGGGGCTTGGTGGAGGCTATGCAGATCATGGGGGCTCAGATAGCCTCCTTGACACAGGCGTTCACACCATTGGTGAACTCGTCCGTGGGACAGGCTAATCCCCCGGTTCGGGTTGCTGCTGGAGTGGCTGATGTTGGTGCTGGCCGTGTGGCTGAGGTGATAGAGATAGACCCACCGGTCAGGCCAGTGCATGGTATGGACTACCTGAAGGTGCTGGAGCATATCTCCAAGTTGGGAACCAAACACTTTGCTGGAAGTGTTGATCCTATGGAGGCGGACGAGTGGAGAACCAGGTTGGTTCGAAACTTCAAGTCCACACGATGTCCTGAGGATTACCAGAAGGACATAGCAGTACACTTCCTGGAGGGAGATGCACATAATTGGTGGTTAGCTTTGGACAAGCGTACCAATGGTACCATTGAGCACTTTGCTGACTTTGAGGTTGAGTTCAACCATAAGTACTTTCCTGCTGAGGCGTGGGATCGTTTGGAGTCCAAGTTCCTGGACTTGACTCAGGGACGGAGGACTGTTCGTGAGTATGAAGAAGAGTTCAACCGACTCAGGAGGTATGTGGGAAGAGAACTGGAGGATGAGAAGGTTCAAGTCCGAAGGTTCATCCGAGGCCTAAGGGTGGAACTTCGAACCTACTGTTCTGTTTGTAAGTTCCACACGGTTTCTGAGTTGGTTGAGAGGATGGCCTTGCTGGAGACCAACCTCACCGAGGAGGGTAAGCAGAAGCTGAAGAGTGTGGTGGTATCCTCGGGTCAGAGTGGTGACAAGAAGAGGAAGAGGGACTCGACCGAGGAGGGTAAAACCTCAAGTGGTAGGTCAGAGTGCCCTAAGTGTGGTCGATACCACGGTGGAGAGTGCTGGAAGGCCATGGGTGCCTGTACTCGATGTGGTAAGATGGATCACTCAGCCAAGGATTGTCCAAGCCCGTTGGGTGAGTCCAGGACCTGTCACCACTGCGGCCAGAAGGGCCACTACCGCAGGGATTGCCCTAAGTTGCAAGGCAACCAAAGTAAGGGACGTGGAGAGGCTAGCAGGCCAGTCCAGGGACGAGGCCAGACCTCAACACCTCGTGTGTATGAGCTATCCAAGGATGTGGATGGGACTCAGCCTTTCCAAGCGATCACTGGTAACATTCTAGACTACTACTTTTACAATTCCAGTAGAATTGCATGGTATGGAACCTAGGATGGATAGATATACTTTGATGGGTCTTGTGTAGGGACCTTAAGTATTGGTGGTGTGGAAACACACACATTATTTGATACTGGAGCTACACATAGTTTTGTGAGTCCAAGTATGATAGGAAAAGGTTTGTTCCAGTATGGAACATGGGATGGTCCTGAACGAGTGAGTGCGGCCGGAGGGCAAGTTATGAACTCACTCGGTCTGGTTAAGGACATCCCTGTGGTGATCTTGGATAGGCCGATGCCTATAGATCTGATTGTTGTCCCCCTCAAGCATCATGAAGTGATCTTGGGCATGGACTGGTTGGGAAAGTATCGGGCAACTCTAGATTGTCACCGGGGAAGGGTGCAACTTGAGAACGAGTTTGGACCCCCGATTAAGTACCAAGGAATCAAGCCAACCTCTTGTAGTTTGGTGGTTTCAGCAGTCCAAGTAGAACGGATGCTTGGAAATGGTTGTGAGGCCTTTTTGGCTACCATTTACACTGATGAGGTTGTAGGGGCCTGTGACCCAGAGGGTACTACAGGGCATTCCTCCTGATAGGGCTGACCCATTCATCATTGAATTGGAACCTGGAACGGCCCCATTATCAAAAAGTCCATATAGAATGGCACCAGCTGAGATGGCAGAGCTGAAGAAGCAACTTGAGGAGTTGCTTGAGAAGGGGTTCATACGCCCTAGTGTATCACCTTGGGG
The DNA here is from genome assembly GCF_020379485.1 of Brassica napus. NCBI lineage: Eukaryota > Viridiplantae > Streptophyta > Magnoliopsida > Brassicales > Brassicaceae > Brassica > Brassica napus. Next base: position 58,782 of record NW_026014847.1, read on the forward strand.
AGCACCAGTCCTATTTGTTAAGAAAAAGGATGGTAGCTTTAGGTTGTGCATTGATTATAGGGGTTTGAACAGGGTGACTGTGAAGAACAAGTACCCTTTACCCAGGATTGATGAGTTGTTGGATCAACTCCGTGGAGCCAAGTGGTTCTCCAAGATTGACCTGGCCTCTGGGTATCATCAGATCCCCATTGCACCAGATGATGTGAGGAAGACAGCGTTCCGAACTAGGTATGGCCACTATGAGTTTGTGGTTATGCCGTTCGGACTGACCAATGCACCTGCTGCATTCATGAAGATGATGAACGGCATCTTCAGGGAATACTTGGACGAGTTTGTGATCATCTTCATTGATGATATACTCGTGTATTCCAAGACAAAGGAGGACCATGAAAGACACCTTAGGGCGGTGTTGGGCCGCCTGAGAGAACAGAAGCTCTTTGCTAAGCTAAGCAAGTGTAGTTTCTGGCAGAAGAGCATTGGGTTCCTTGGACATGTGGTGTCTGATAAAGGAGTCTCAGTGGATCAAGATAAGATCAAATGTATCCAGGAATGGCCACAGCCAAAGAATGCTACGGAAGTTAGAAGCTTCTTAGGGTTGGCTGGTTATTACAGGAAATATGTCAAGGGGTTCTCGAGCATAGCTCAACCTATGACTAAGCTGACAGGCAAGGACGTGAGGTTCACATGGTCTGAGGAGTGTGCGAAAAGTTTTGCAGCACTCAAGAACATGTTGACTAATGCACCTGTCCTGGTGTTGCCTGAGGCTGATCAGCCTTATGTGGTGTATACGGATGCATCCATAACCGGTCTTGGTTGTGTTTTGACACAACATGGGAAGGTGATAGCCTATGCTTCCCGACAGCTAAGGAAGCATGAGGGTAACTATCCGACCCATGATTTGGAGATGGCTGCAGTAGTATTTGCATTAAAGATATGGAGATCATATCTTTATGGTGCCAGGGTGCAAATACTCACAGACCATAAGAGCTTGAAGTACATATTCACTCAGCCTGAGTTAAACTTAAGGCAGAGGAGATGGATGGAGTTTGTTGCAGATTATGATCTGGACATAGCTTATCATCCTGGGAAAGCTAACCTAGTGGCTGATGCTTTGAGCCGCAGAAGGGCTGAAGTGTCATCTGAGAGGGAGGCGGATGAACTGGAAGGGATGATCAGGTCCTTGAACCTCAACACCTTGGTTGGTTCAGATGAGCCATTGGGGTTGGAGGCAGTGAACCAGGCCGATCTCCTGACCAGGATCAGGCAAGCACAGGGCCTGGATGAAAATCTAAAGAAGGTAGCCGCCAATGACAAGACCGAGTACCAGACAACTGACAATGGTACCATCTTGGTCAATGGGAGGGTCAGTGTTCCTAATGATAAGGAACTCAAAGAAGAGATTATGAGACAGGCTCATAAGTCTAAGTTTTCAGTTCATCCTGGACTGAACAAGATGTATAGGGATCTGAAAAGGTACTACCATTGGGTGAGGATGAAATCTGATGTTGCAGAGTGGGTGGCTAAGTGTCCCACTTGTCAACTGGTGAAGGCAGAACATCAGGTTCCCAGTGGTCTACTTCAGAACCTACCCATACCAGAATGGAAATGGGATCACATCACAATGGATTTTGTGACTGGGTTTCCCACGACCAGGAATAAGAAAGATGCAGTATGGGTTGTGGTTGATCGGCTGACCAAGTCGGCTCATTTCCTGCCTATCAAGAAAGGGGATGGGGTCGACAGGATTGTGCAAGTGTACCTAGACGAGATAGTGAGGTTGCATGGTGTTCCAGCAAGCATTGTCTCAGACAGGGATCCAAGATTTACATCTTATTTCTGGCAGGCTTTCCAAAAGGCCTTGGGAACCAGAGTGAATATGAGCACATCTTATCATCCTCAGACGGATGGGCAGTCTGAAAGGACAATCCAAACCTTGGAGGATATGCTCAGGGCGTGTGTGTTAGACTGGGGAGAGTCTTGGGAAAAACACTTACCCTTAGTGGAGTTTGCTTACAACAACAGCTTCCATACAAGCATTGGTATGTCGCCATATGAGGCTTTGTATGGTAGGCCGTGCAGGACACCCCTATGCTGGACCCAAGTGGGGGAGCGTAGCATGTTGGGTCCTGAGATTGTAGAACAGATCACTCAGAAGATCAGGATGGTCAAAGAGAAGATGAAAGAGGCGCAGGACCGCCAAAAGAGCTATGCAGACAAGCGTAGGAAACATCTTGAGTTTGAGGTCAATGACCTGGTGTATCTCAAGATGATTACCTTTAAGGGTAGGACCAGGGTTTCTGGACGAAAGAAACTGGATCCTAGGTACTTGGGTCCATTCAGGATCATAGAGAGAGTGGGTGCAGTGGCATACAAGTTGGACTTGCCATCGGCAATGGATGCATACCACAATGTGTTCCATGTATCCCAACTCCGGAAATGCTTGTCAGAACAAGACATTGTCTTGCCCGAGATTCCTGCTGACCTTGGTAAGGACCTGGCTTTGGAAACCTTGCCGGTTCGGATTGTGGATCGGTCAGAGAAAGCTATGAGAAAAAAGACAGTTCCCATGATCAAAGTGGTGTGGGATCACTTGGGAAACAGAAGCAAAAATGAAAGCTATGTATCCGGATTGGTACAGACAATTTCTTCCTGAGGAAACACTTAACATGGACTCGAGGACGAATCCCAAGTTAGTGGGGGAGACTTGTCATGTCCCCGATCCAAGATAGGATCGCCCGGATGGGCCATGGTGCGGGGAGACGCACCAGTCAGGTCATTAGACCTTGAGACAAGCGTATCATGGTCCTGAATGAAGGTTAAGGGCATCAGTCAGCTGAGACTTAACCAGGATACGATGGAAACAAGGGTAAAGGAGTTGAGTGAGTGTTTAGGCAGCTGGACGAGTGTTGGTTTGAGTTCAATCAGCTCGGTTCAGCTGGTATTCAGTTCACCATGATCTGTTCAGCTCAGAGGAGCTGGTGGACTAGCTCACTCAGCTGGGAACAGCTGGAGGTCAGCTCAATCCGGTGAACGGTGCGTTCTGGTTCGGATCAGTGTGGACGAGTCCGGGACGGTTACTGGGCGAGCCGATGGTCTGGGTGCAGGACGGTTCGACCAAATTGGTCTTAGGCTTGGGACAGGGAGTGGGCAAGCTTCCAGAGTGTGAGCTGAGGCTCAGTGATCGATTTTCAAAGGAAGAAAAGGGGAGAAACCGCCAATGAGCGGTTATGGGACGGTTTTGGGACGGTTTTGGGAAGAAGGGATGTGATTTTTGGTAACTGTTCGCCCAGGCGGTTGGGGACAGTTTAAGTCGTCCTCTCTCTCTCATTTCTGCCATTCTGGTCGATTTTTTCTCACTTTCACACAGAGAGAAACACAGAGAAAATTCAAGAGAGAAAGAGAGACACAAACCTTGGATTGGCCGATTTGATCCAAGAGATTGTTCTTGAGTGTTCCTGGTGTGTTTGGGCGTGTGATCAAGAGGATGGATTTGAGGCAGAAAGACAAGGAGAAGGCAAAGGAGAAAGAGAAGGAAGTCGCCCCTGGAGACCGAACTCCTAAGGTGAGAGGTGTGGCCAAGAGTAACCGGACAAGGCCGCGGATGATGGCCGTGTGAGTCTGGCCGGTTTGGATCGATTGGCCACTCCTTACTCTGACTTCTTCTACTCTGTTTTCTTCATATATATTGTACTATGGATTGTTTTATGATATTACAGGGAAGGATCTATCGATCTTAAGGCCTTGGCCTGATCAAATTCCCATGAAAGCCCCTTGTTCTTGTGTGGGCTGTTCATGGCCGAGATCACTATGATCTGAGCCGGTTCTTTTGAATCTGATTATGAGAATATTTTTCTTCTGAATTGTCATGATTTATCATGAATTTTATTTGGTATTTGGATCTCTTTTTAAAGGGGTCAGATTTGACATTTTTGATGATTGTTCTTGACTAGATTGGATCCGACCATGCAATGTGAACTGATTCTTGTTTTGTAATCTAACCTTGTGATTGTGTGTTTGTTTGTGTTGGATCCAGGACCAGAAATGGACCGTGGTAAGGGAAAAGCACCATGAGGACCGCGGCCATGGGAAGATGTGTGGTGATTGGGTTGATTCTGAAAATTGTGTAATTATTGTAGCTATTGTGCAACTTGTGAACTTATGCGATTCTAGTGTGTGATCTACTTATTAGGATGATGAATGATTTATGAACCTTGGTTATTATCTATGAAATATCTATTTGCCCTAGTCGATGTTGGATTGTTTAAGTGTGAATGTTGGAACCTCAAAACTCTGAAAAAGACTTAGAATTATTAACACTCGAACTTGAATATGTAAATGAAACTGGTTGCATTGTTTGGTAAGGCCGCGGTCTGGTTGGATTGGGGAATCCAGGATCGGGTCTTACAGCGCTGGTCCTTGGACTCAGCATGCTGGCCCTTCCCGTGGACTGTTCGGGTGACTTTGGCCCACGTTGGCTGTCTGTTCAGTACACACAGGCCGTCCGTGTGTGTTCGCCAGCACACACAGGATGTCCGTGTGTGTCCGTCAGCACACACAGGACGTCCGTGGCTGTCCGTCAGCACACACAGAATGTCTGTGGCTGTCCATCAGTTCACATATCAGCACATTGGTCCTTCCCGTGGCTAATTTTGGACAACCATAGACTGTCCGTGGACTTTTCGGGTGATTTTGGACCACGTGGGCTGTCTGTTCAGTAGACACAGGACGTCCGTGAGTGTCCATCACCACACATAAAACATACGTGTGTGTCCGTGACGTCCGTGGCTGTCTATCAGTACACATATCAGCACGTTGGTCCTTGGACTCAGCATGCTGACCCTTCCTGTGGACTGTTTGGGTGATTTTGGCCCACGTGGGCTGTCTGTTCAATACGCACAGGACATCTGTGGGTGTCCGTCAGCACACACAGGACGTCCGTGTGTGTCCGTCAGAACACACAGGACATTCGTGCCTGTCCGTGTGTATCCGTCAGCGCACACAGGACGTCAGTGGCAATCCATCAGTACACATATCAGCACGTTGGTCCTTGGACTCAGCACGCTGACCCTTCCCGTGGACTGTTCGGGTGATTTTGGCCCCCGTGGGCTGTCTGTTCAGTATACACAGGACGTTCATGGGTGTCCACCAGCACACACAGGACGTCCGTGGCTTTCCATCAGTACACTTATCAGCACGTTGGTCCTTGGACTCAGCACGCTGGCCCTTCCCATGAACTGTTTGGGTGATTTTCGCCCACGTGGGCTGTCTGTTCAGTTCACACAGGACGTCTGTGGGTGTCCGCCAGCACACACAGGACGTCCGTGGCTGTATGTGGCTGTCCGTCAGCACACACAAGACGTCTGTGGCTGTCAGTGTGTGTCCTTCAGCACACACAGGATGTCTGTGGGTGTCCGTCAGCACACACAGGACGTCCCTGTGTGTCCGTCAGCACACACAGGACGTCCGTGGCTGTCTGTGTGTGTCCATGTGTGTCCGTCACCACACACAGGAAGTCTGTGGCTGTCCATCAGTACACATATCAGCACGTTGGTCCTTGGACTCAGCACGCTGGCCCTTCCCATGGACTGTTTGGGTCTGTCTGTTCAGTACTCTCAGGACGTCTGTGGGTGTCCGCCAGCACACACATGACGTCCGTGGCTGTCCGTCAGTACACACAGGACGTCCGTGGCTGTCTGTGTGTGTCCGTGTGTGTCCGTAAGCACACACAGGACGTCAGTGGGTGTCCATCAGCACACATAGGACATCAGTGGGTGTCCGTAAGCACTCACAGGACGTCCGTGGCTGTCTGTGTGTCCATGTGTGTCCGTCAGCACACACAGGACGTCCGTGGCCGTCCATCAGTACACATATCAGCACGTTGGTCTTTGAACTCAGCACGCTGGCCCTTCCCGTGGACTGTTTGGGTGATTTTGGCCCACGTGGTCTGTCTGTTCAGTACACACATGACGTCCGTGGGTGTCAGCCAGCACACACAGGACGTCTGTGGCTGTCCGTGTGTGTTCGTGGTCCGTCAGCACACACAAGACGTCCCTGGCTGTCCATCAGTAAACATATCAGCACGCTGGTTCTTGGACTCAGCATGCTGGCCCTTCCTGTGGACTGTTCGGGTGATTTTGGCCCACGTTGGCTGTCTGTTTAGTACACACAGGCCGTCCGTGTTTGTTCATCAGCACACACAGGACGTCCGTGTGTGTCCGT
>NW_026014849.1:0-5000 GCF_020379485.1 Brassica napus
CGTGTACTGAATTCATATCAGCATGCTGACCACACATATCTCATGCCTGGCCCTTCCCGTGGACTGTCCGTGTACTGATTTTGGACAACTGACTGCACCATGTCAGTACACTATCAGCATGCTGGCCCCTTCCCGTTGACTGATCCGTTACTGAATCTGGCCAATCACCTCGAGGTTTGATGACTGGACTGTCCACGTCAGTCTGATTGGTCCCAAGTAGTACTTATGCCTGGGCTCGACTTCCATCATCCAACCAAGTGTTAACATTTTCCTTGTATGATCGAGACCAGCTTACGGATGGGCAAGCGTACTGAAGGTATGAATTAAACCTTTTGGGTTTTAATGCCCGTTTCCCGGGATGCTTTTGGCCGAGACTTGTGCCACTGCGGGCTGCATTTCATCGTCCATCTGAAATATTAGGTGAGAAGTGATTTCCCAAGTAAAATCTCGAACCTCCGACGGGATCTTCTATATACTTGAATTTTTTGGGTTTTTGTTTTTTGTTAAGAACAATATGGATAGCTGGTAACCATGTAAAGGAAGAACGGACCGCGTCCAGGCCCAAGACCAAGACCGCGTCCAGAGAGAAAGAGAGAGAGGCGGCCAAAGCATTGGACCGACCTTAAACCTTAGATTTAGGACTTTCCTTTTCTCTTCATTTTTATCTATAAGAGGTTTTCCTTTTTACTTTAGGATAAGGATATGTACTATTTCCTTTTATCCATATCTTGTAATCCCTATATAAGGGAACACTTTGATTAATGAAAGACACGAATTCCCCTATTGTTCACAACACGTTATCAGCACGATAGCCTCTAATCAACTGAAACCAAATCGATACCTAAAAGCCTATACCGGCGACTCAAAGCTAAACCCTAGACGTTCTCCATTGTTCCAAAAGCTTGACATCCTCAAGACCGAACGTCCTCAGCTTCCTGATCGCGTCCTCTCTCGCACACAAGAAGAACGCATCCGTCCAGCAACGAGCTCGCAGCTCGCGTCCGTTCCCAGCTCGCGTCCGACTACATCCGCGACCCGATAGGAGGCAGCAAGCGTTCTTTCTCAACAGCTCGAGTTCTCTCAGGTGATCCGGTTCTTTACCTCTACAAAACTAAGGTATGAACACAATCTGAGAACATAGAATAAGATCGAAACCCTAATCCATCATTATGGAAATCTTATTCTTGATGAAACCCTAAAAGAAAGTACAAGATTAAAATCGACAAAGTCTTAAAACTAGAAAGCTAAACGATTCCAAACTAGAACTTAATTGTATGTGATTGATTGAATCTGAAACCTGATAAACCCTAATGAAGGAATCGAAACCCTAAACCCTAAAGTTAGAAATCGATTTTAAGATTGATATTGCTTGTTTGATTTCTTGCTTACTTTTGAAGTTTAGGAAAGTTAGATTGTTCTTCTTGAAATAATCTAACTAAGAACACAAAATACTTAAGGCCTTGAAACCTTAACATAAGGTTGATAAGAATTCAAAGATTGGAAACCCTAGGTGTTATGAGAAGTAAAATAAGGTATATTGCTTACATGAATCCGAACATGGTAATGCATTCATAATTGATTGAAACAAGATCGACCAGCATATAGATCATACGAGTTTAGGTTGTTAGAAAACCTATAGAACCGTGTGGTTCATGATTGATAGCACCATGGTCGATTAGAATTGTTTGAATACCATAAATGCATAAGACGTGTTGTGGCCGAGCTTGCTTATATCCTGCGGCCACGTGAATCACATTGTGAACCTAATACCTTACATGATGATGTGATTCAGATGTCGAAAATAGCAAACAGAGACTATGCACCCCTCAATCTCTCCGGAGACAATTACTTGCAGTGGGCACTAGACACAAGGATTAGTCTAAAGTCCAAGGGACTCGGTGATACTATCATCGAAGACAACAATGAGAATGAAAAGAACCGATACAGAGCCTTAGGCCTTATGCGGCATCATCTCATTGATGGTCTTAAAGATCAGTACATGACAATCGAGAATCCACTAGATCTTTGGATGGCTTTAAAGAATAGATATGATCACCACAGGATGGTGTTGCTTCCAAAGCAAGGCATGATTGGATGCATCTAAGATTCTTAGACTATAAGTCGTGGATGATTACAATTCAGCTCTATTCAAGATTGTCTCAATACTAAAGCTGTGTGGTGAAGAGGTAACCGATAGCATGATGCTTGAAAAGACCTATACAACTTTCAACCACTCGAATTCTGTGTTGCAAGAGCAATACAGGACAAAGGGCTTTGCCACATACACTGATCTGATCTCATGTCTACTCCTGGCCGAGGCAAACAATGAACTCCTACTAAAGAGTAACGGGGTTAGACCGGCCGGGACAGCACCACTACCCGAAGCCCATGAGGTCGAGAAGAAAGATCCTCCCAATGAGACCTATTACGTCCAAGACAACAAGAAACCATACGGCAATAGCCGTGGTGGATTCAAGAGGCGTGGACGTGACAACTCAAACGGCCGAGACGGCTACTCAACTGGCCGGAAAGGAAACCACAATAACCGTGGTCGTGGTTCCAATTACGGCCGGGGTCGAGGCAGCTACGGCCGCGGACGAGGTGGCATATCCAAACCATCTTACACGTCCAACAAGTCTCTATGCCATAGATGCGGGAGTGACAATCATTGGGCAAAGAATTGTAGAACTCCGAAACACTTGTGCGACCTCTACCAAGAGAGCATCAAGAACAAGAACCCGGAGGCAAACATGATCCAAGAAAACGTCCATGAGGACAAGGGATATGGGTATGATGCTGACAATGAATCCGACAAGGATAACCAAGATGACCTAATGGATTTTGAGACATCCGATTGTCTCAAGGACTAGTTTTCGAATCACATTGTCTTATTGCTTTATGTTTTGATTTGGTGTTTTTATTTTATGTAATGGAATTTTAATAAGAAGAGTTTTAAACATCTTATGAAGTCTCTAAAGTTTATTTTATTTATAGAATGAATGATGAGATGAGTGTACTTGTGGTGGATAGTGGCACAAGTCACACAATACTTAGAGACAAAAGGTACTTTATAAATCTCACAATGCAAAGTGCAAAGGTACACACCATTGCGGGTGAGGCTAGCCTGATTGAAGGTCACGGCCAAGCCTATGTGATGATGCCTAAGGGCACTCACCTAGAGATCAAAACCGCCTTGTATTCCCCAAGCTCTAGAAGAAGCTTATTGAGTTTCAAGGATATAAGATTAAACGGTTTTCACCTTGAAACATGGGAAGAAGGAAACAAAGAATTCCTTAACATAACCTTGATCACCAAAGGCAATAAAAAGATCCTAGAGACAATGCCCGCAATGACCACTGGTCTGTACTATGCAAGGATCAGTATGATCGAGGCAAATGCCTCCGAGCTATTCACTTTATGGCATAACCGGCTTGGCCATCCCGGAACAGGAATGATGCGAAAACTGATGATGAATTCACAAGGGCACACATTCAAAGGAGTTATCCCACGAAATCTCACATGTGCAGCATGTGCACAAGGGAAACTCATAATCAGGCCATCACCAGCTAAGGTTCACAAAGAAACCTTAAACTTTCTGGAAAGGATTCAAGGAGACATATGTGGACCAATACACCCACCTTGTGGGACGTTTAGATACTTCATGGTCCTCATTGATGCATCGACCAGATGGTCACATGTCTGCCTACTATCCACTAGGAACCTAGCCTTTGCACGGCTGCTTGCCCAAATGATAAGGCTGAGAGCACACTTTCCAGATTTCCCTCTTAAGACTATACGTCTAGACAATGCTGGTGAATTCACGTCCCAAGCGTTTAATGAATACTGTATGTCCATGGGGGTAAAAGTAGAGCACTCCCTGGCACATGTCCATACACAGAACGGCTTGGCCGAATCATTCATTAAACGGATCCAGCTGATAGCCCGGCCACTGCTTATGAAGTCTCAACTTCCGGTATCAGCATGGGGACATGCGGTTTTACATGCAACGGAACTGATTCGCATCAGGCCATCTAGTGAACATAGATATTCACCATCCCAACTACTCACGGGTCAAGAGCCAGACGTGTCCCACATCAAGACATTCGGATGTGCCGTCTACGTTCCAATTGCTCCACCACAGAGAACTAAGATGGGACCACAAAGGAGGATGGGAATATACGTAGGATATGACTCCCCAAGTATCATAAAGTATCTTGAGCCAACAACCGGTGATTTGTTTAAGGCCAGATACGAAGACTCACAGTTTGATGAGTCCAAATATCCGTCCTTAGGGGGAGATAACAGCCGGTTGATTTCAAAAGATTTAGAATGGTTTAGACCATCAATATCTTGGCAAGATCCTCGGACTAGAGAGTGTGATCTAGAAGTCCAAAAGATTATACATCTACAAGAGCTAGCTAACAAGTTGCCAGATACATTTGCTGACCCAAATAGAGTAACAATGTCACACAACCCGGCTTGTAATGCACCCATAAGATTGAACGTCCAAGATGGACAATGTCAAGTGGCTACAGAGTCTAAGCAACGTTTAAAACGTGGTAGACCAATTGGTTCCAAAGACAAACAGCCTCGGAAGTCCAAGAGAGGTGCTGGATCCGAGAGCATCAAAGAAACCGTCCAGGACATAGATGGACCGGTCGAGCCGACCAGGACGGTCGAGCCATGCGTACCGGCCACACCCGATGATCCGGCCGTTCCTCAAAGTGAGGTCCGGGACGCTGGGCTTCACGGGACAGAAGAGCCGGACAACCAAGAGATCTCTATAGACCATGTAATGTCTGGAAAACAATGGAACAGAAAAGATATCAACGTTGATGATTTATTTGCATACAAGGTAGCACTTGAGATCATGGATAAAGATGAGGATCTAGAACCCACGTCCATACAAGAATGCATGCTAAGATCAGATTGGATCAAATGGAAAGAAGCTATTAACGTGGAGTTACAATCATTGAGAAAGAGAGGCGTTTTTGGCCCTA
>NW_026014849.1:35000-37500 GCF_020379485.1 Brassica napus
TGGCTGCACAATCTCGAGCAGAACTTTGCTGCAACCCGTTGTCCGTAGAATTCAAGAAGGACGTGGCTGTTTACTATCTGGAGAAGGACGCCATCAGTTGGTGGTTATGCGTAGAGAGGAACTTTGGAGACTTCAATCTGAGTTGGGCTGACTTCCGTACAGTGTTCGTTCGAAAGTACTTCCCACCGGAAGCCCGTGATCGATTGGAGATTAAATTCATGGAGCTAGTTCAGGGAGGATTATCTGTTAGGAAGTATGAGGCAGAGTTCACCCGTCTCAGGAAATATGTCCACTATGGTCGAGAGGACGAGATGATGATTATCCGTAAGTTCCTTCGAGGACTTAACCCATATATCAGGAGCAGACTTGAGGCAGTAGAGTTTCATAGGCTTGCTGATCTTGTTGAGCGTGCTGTGAACGTGGAGGAGGCCATTGCTGCTGAGAGAGCTTCTTCTAGCCATTCTGCACAACCTAGACGTCCATCCGTTCAAAGTCAGCCTCAGCCACATTCTCCTATGCCGCGAGGACGGGGAGGTAGAGCTTTTCGGGGAGGTCGATCTGGAGATCCTAGACCTAGAACCCCAACTTGTTTCACTTGTGGCCAGCTGGGCCATGTTAGGAGAGATTGTCCGACCGTGGGACAGTTCCAACCGGCTGTACCATCTCACATCACTTGTTTCACGTGTGGAGAGCGAGGACATTACGCGACATCATGTCCACACACTCATCTTGCTCAGCCTGTTGTTACGAGTGCTCAACCCGTTGTACCAGTTAACCCACCTTTACCCTTACCTCCTGCTAAGCGTCAAGCCACTGCTGGTAGGGCTTATGCTTTAGAGTTACCAGGACCATCCGGACCACCTCAGGGTCCGATTTCAGGTTTGTTTTCCTAACCAATTGAGTGTTGCATAATTTTTAAATGATTGGTAAATTGGTGATATAAATAAAAAATAGTATAAAGTTGTTGAGTAAGTAATTGAAGGGAAAGTCAATTATTGTCAGCGACTTTGCTTGTGGGTGGAATATCCGCCCACATCCTTTTCGATTTGGGAGCAACACATAGTTTTATAGCTCCCGAAGTAGCATCATGATTCGATGGAGAATTCACTAAGGTGAATTTATCCATTCCCGTTCTCCTGGAGATCAAGTTCTTGAAACTGAAGGTGATTGGCTGTCAAGTTACCGAGCTAACCTTGATTGTGGTCGAAGGAAGATTGTTTTCGAGAGAGATACCCAACCCCCCTTTAGCTTACCATGGCATAGTACCAAGTGTTGGAGCGTCATTAGTGTTAGCACTGAGAATTGAAAACCTTTTGGAGAAGGGTGAAGAAGTATACTTAGTGACCTTAGGTTTTGGACCAGTAGAAGACGAGAAAGAGCAGAACATGGAAGAAATACCAGTAGTCAGAGAATATGAGGACGTGTTTAAGGCATTAGAGGGATTGTCGCCGTCTAGGAGTAACGCCTTTAGTATAACCTTAGAACCCGGATCCGCTGCAATAGCAAAGGCACCATACCGAATTGTCGCTAGAGTTGGAGAACTAGCCTATAGACTAGAACTTTCACCTGATATGCCTATGCATCCGGTATTTCATGTATCGATGCTATGTAAGCATATACCAGATCCGAATATGGTCGAGCCGCAGCGACCAGAGAACTTGCAACCTAACCTCACCTATCCTGAAGGTCCTTTGCGAATAGGCGAACATCGTTTCAATAAATAGAAGAATAGGGAAATTTCGCAAGTTTAAGTATTTTGGGAAAAGTGACAGAGAGTTGTTATAACATGGAAGGATGAAGATAAGTTCCGAGCTGATTACCTAGAACTCTTCTCAGATACCCCAGTCGTCCAGTAAAAGGTGTACACTTGTATTTTGAGAATTCGGGATGAATTCTTTTAAGGGGGGAAGAGTGTAATAACCCTCACGAGCCAATAAATTTTTGGTAGAGAAAAATTCCGCTCAACCAGTTTTTAGTTGGTTCGACCATGATTAATAAAAATAAAAATCGACCCGGTAGATTAATTTCTCGACGGGACTGTCTTGTGGTTGAAAGACCTTCACTTGATAGTTTGGTCGAGTCTTAAATATTTTGGTCGAATTTTTATTAAACTGGAAGAGATTTTCCGAGAACAAGACGAGAGCCAAAGACAAGGAATATTTAGTTAAAAATTATTGGAAATTATCAACCAACTGCTACAAGTAATTTTGGACCAGACTCATGTCTTCCACCAGCCTGCTTGCTCAGTCTTTAATCACATGACTTGCACCTGCCTGCTTGCTTAGCTTCTTCAGTAAATGGCACATGACAATCACAAGCTGCCTGTGTGCTTGCTTCCTCCTTTAATTATTTATGATTGGCTGGAAACTACTTCATGGGAGGGAAAGGACAGTATGGTGTAGATGATGAAACAGGTTGCCAGCTGTCTGCTCTCAGCCAAGCTTTGTTATGAGCTAAACCCTCAGGTGAAGCAACCACAGCTTGTATTTAACCCTCCTCC
>NW_026014849.1:52500-55000 GCF_020379485.1 Brassica napus
AATCTCTCCAGAGGTTCCTATAATATTCAGGTCGTCCACATAGACAGACATGATCACGTAGCCCTTGCTGTCAAACTTCTTTATGAATATACATGGACTTATTGGATCATTCTTATAACCCTCTTTCACTAGGTACTCGGATAATCTATTGTACCACATTCGACCTGATTGCTTTAAACCATATAAGGCTTTGTTCAACTTTATGCAATGTTGTTCTCGAGAACCTTTCTTGTCTTTGAGCTCAATACCCTCTGGAACTTTCATATGTATCTCATTATCCAGTGGTCCGTATAGGTATGCAGTTACTACATCCATTAGGCGTAAGTCAATGTTTTCTTTCACTGCCAGACTGATTAGATATCTCAGTGTAGTTGCATCCACCACAGGGGAGTAAGTCTCCTCATAATCTATTCCAGGTCTTTGGGAGAATCCTTGTGCTACAAGCCGTGCTTTGTATCTCACTACTTCTCCTTTCTCGTTTCTCTTCCTTACAAAGACCCATTTGTATCCCACTGGTTTGACATCTCTTGGTGTCAATGTTATAGGGCCAAAAACGCCTCTCTTTCTCAATGATTGTAACTCCACGTTAATAGCTTCTTTCCATTTGATCCAATCTGATCTTAGCATGCATTCTTGTATGGACGTGGGTTCTAGATCCTCATCTTTATCCATGATCTCAAGTGCTACCTTGTATGCAAATAAATCATCAACGTTGATATCTTTTCTGTTCCATTGTTTTCCAGACATTACATGGTCTATAGAGATCTCTTGGTTGTCCGGCTCTTCTGTCCCGTGAAGCCCAGCGTCCCGGACCTCACTTTGAGGAACGGCCGGATCATCGGGTGTGGCCGGTACGCATGGCTCGACCGTCCTGGTCGGCTCGACCGGTCCATCATGTCCTGGACGGTTTCTTTGATGCTCTCGGATCCAGCACCTCTCTTGGACTTCCGAGGCTGTTTGTCTTTGGAACCAATTGGTCTACCACGTTTTAAACGTTGCTTAGACTCTGTAGCCACTTGACATTGTCCATCTTGGACGTTCAATCTTATGGGTGCATTACAAGCCGGGTTGTGTGACATTGTTACTCTATTTGGGTCAGCAAATGTATCTGGCAACTTGTTAGCTAGCTCTTGTAGATGTATAATCTTTTGGACTTCTAGATCACACTCTCTAGTCCGAGGATCTTGCCAAGATATTGATGGTCTAAACCATTCTAAATCTTTTGAAATCAACCGGCTGTTATCTCCCCCTAAGGACGGATATTTGGACTCATCAAACTGTGAGTCTTCGTATCTGGCCTTAAACAAATCACCGGTTGTTGGCTCAAGATACTTTATGATACTTGGGGAGTCATATCCTACGTATATTCCCATCCTCCTTTGTGGTCCCATCTTAGTTCTCTGTGGTGGAGCAATTGGAACGTAGACGGCACATCCGAATGTCTTGATGTGGGACACGTCTGGCTCTTGACCCGTGAGTAGTTGGGATGGTGAATATATATGTTCACTAGATGGCCTGATGCGAATCAGTTCCGTTGCATGTAAAACCGCATGTCCCCATGCTGATACCGGAAGTTGAGACTTCATAAGCAGTGGCCGGGCTATCAGCTGGATCCGTTTAATGAATGATTCGGCCAAGCCGTTCTGTGTATGGACATGTGCCAGGGAGTGCTCTACTCTTACCCCCATGGACATACAGTATTCATTAAACGCTTGGGACGTGAATTCACCAGCATTGTCTAGACGTATAGTCTTAAGAGGGAAATCTGGAAAGTGTGCTCTCAGCCTTATCATTTGGGCAAGCAGCCGTGCAAAGGCTAGGTTCCTAGTGGATAGTAGGCAGACATGTGACCATCTGGTCGATGCATCAATGAGGACCATGAAGTATCTAAACGTCCCACAAGGTGGGTGTATTGGTCCACATATGTCTCCTTGAATCCTTTCCAGAAAGTTTAAGGTTTCTTTGTGAACCTTAGCTGGTGATGGCCTGATTATGAGTTTCCCTTGTGCACATGCTGCACATGTGAGATTTCGTGGGATAACTCCTTTGAATGTGTGCCCTTGTGAATTCATCATCAGTTTTCGCATCATTCCTGTTCCGGGATGGCCAAGCCGGTTATGCCATAAAGTGAATAGTTCGGAGGCATTTGCCTCGATCATACTGATCCTTGCATAGTACAGACCAGTGGTCATTGCGGGCATTGTCTCTAGGATCTTTTTATTGCCTTTGGTGATCAAGGTTATGTTAAGGAATTCTTTGTTTCCTTCTTCCCATGTTTCAAGGTGAAAACCGTTTAACCTTATATCCTTGAAGCTCAATAAGCTTCTTCTAGAGCTTGGGGAATACAAGGCGGTTTTGATCTCTAGGTGAGTGCCCTTAGGCATCATCACATAGGCTTGGCCGTGACCTTCAATCAGGCTAGCCTCACCCGCAATGGTGTGTACCTTTGCACTTTGCATTATGAGATTTATAAAGTACCTTTTGTCTCTAAGTATTGTGT
>NW_026014849.1:62500-65000 GCF_020379485.1 Brassica napus
ACGCAGGACGTCCGTCAGTACACACAGGACGTCCGTCAGCACACAAAGGACGTCCGTCAGCACGTGCAGGACGTCCGTGGCTGTCCGTGTGTGTCCGTGTGTCCGTCAGTACACACAGGACGTCCCTCAGTACACACAGGACGTCCGTCAGCACACACAGGACGTCCGTGGCCGTCCGTCAGTACACACAGGACGTCCGTGATCGTCCGTCAGTACACATATCAGCATGCTGGCCCTTCCTGTGGACTGTTCGGGTGATTTTGGCCCACGTGGGCTGTCTGTTCAGTACACACAGGACGTCCGTCAGCACACGCAGGACGTCCGTGCCTGTCCGTTAGCACACACAGACTGTGTCCGTGGACTGATCCGTGTACTGAACTCATATCAGCATGCTGTCAGTACACGTATCAGCATGCTGGCCCTTCCCGTGGACTGTCCGTGTACTGATCCGTGTACTGATCCGTGTACTGAACTCATATCAGCATGCTGACCACACATATCAGCATGCTGGCCCTTCCCGTGGACTGTCCGTGTAGTGATCCGTGTACTGATCCGTGTACTGATCCGTATACTGAACTCATACAGCATGCTGACCACACATATCAGCATGCTGGCCCTTCCCGTGGACTGTCCGTGTACTGATCCGTGGACTGATCCGTGTACTGAACTCATATCAGCATGCTGGCCCTTCCCATGGACTGTCCGTGTACTGATCCGTGTACTGATCCGTATACTGAACTCATATCAGCATGCTGACCACACATATCAGCATGCTGGCCCTTCCCGTGGACTGTCCGTGTACTGATCCGTGGACTGATCCGTGTACTGAACTCATATCAGCATGCTGACCACACATATCAGCATGCTGGCCCTTCCCGTGGACTGTCCGTGTACTGATCCGTGTACTGATCCGTATACTGAACTCATATCAGCATGCTGACCACACATATCAGCATGCTGGCCCTTCCCGTGGACTGTCCGTGTACTGATCCGTGGACTGATCCGTGTACTGAACTCATATCAGCATGCTGACCACACATATCAGCATGCTGGCCCTTCCCGTGGACTGTCCGTGTACTGATCCGTATACTGAACTCATATCAGCATGCTGACCACACATATCAGCATGCTGGCCCTTCCCGTGGACTATCCGTGTACTGATCCGTGGACTGATCCGTGTACTGAATTCATATCAGCATGCTGACCACACATATCAGCATGCTGGCCCTTCCCGTGGACTGTCCGTGTACTGATCCGTGTACTGATCCGTATACTGAACTCATATCAGCATGCTGACCACACATATCAGCATGCTGGCCCTTCCCGTGGACTGTCTGTGTACTGATCCGTGGACTGATCCGTGTACTGAACTCATATCAGCATGCTGACCACACATATCAGCATGCTGGCCCTTCCCGTGGACTGTCCGTGTACTGATCCGTATACTGAACTCATATCAGCATGCTGACCACACATATCAGCATGCTGGCCCTTCCCGTGGACTGTCCGTGTACTGATCCGTGGACTGATCCGTGTACTGAACTCATATCAGCATGCTGACCACACATATCAGCATGTTGGCCCTTCCCGTGGACTGTCTGTGTACTGATCCGTATACTGAACTCATATCAGCATGCTGACCACACATATCAGCATGCTGGCCCTTCCCGTGGACTATCCGTGTACTGATCCGTGGACTGATCCGTGTACTGAATTCATATCAGCATGCTGACCACACATATCAGCATGCTGGCCCTTCCCGTGGACTGTCCGTGTACTGATCCGTGTACTGATCCGTATACTGAACTCATATCAGCATGCTGACCACACATATCAGCATGCTGGCCCTTCCCGTGGACTGTCCGTGTACTGATCCGTGTACTGATCCGTGTACTGAACTCATATCAGCATGCTGACCACACATATCAGCATGCTGGCCCTTCCCGTGGACTGTCCGTGTACTGATTTTGGACAACTGATGCACCATGTCAGTACACATATCAGCATGCTGGCCCTTCCCGTGGACTGATCCGTGTACTGATCTGGACATAAACTCGTGTTTTGATGGACTGGACTGTCCAAGTCAGTCTGATTGGTCCAAGTAGTACTTATGCTGGCTCGACTTTCCATCATCCAACCAAGTGTTAACATTTTTCCTTCGTATGATCGAGACCAAGCGTACTGATGGGCAAGCGTACTGAAGGGATGAATTAACTCTTTTGTGTTGTGAACAATAGGGGAATTCGTGTATCTTTCATTAATCAAAGTGTTCCCTTATATAGGGGATTACAAGATATGGATAAAAGGAAATATTACATATCCTTATCCTAAAGTAAAAAGGAAAACCTCTTATAGATAAACATGAAGAGAAAAGGAAAGTCCTAAATCTAAGGTTTAAGGTCGGTCCAATGCATTGGCCGCCTCTCTCTCTTTCTCTCTTGGACGCGGTCTTGGTCTTGGGCCTGGACGCGGTCCGTTCTTCCTTGGCTTGGTTACCAGC
>NW_026014849.1:82500-135481 GCF_020379485.1 Brassica napus
GTAGGATTAGGGTGTGTGTAAATGCAAGAATACAGAGTCATTGCATACGCCTCAAGACAGTTGAAGAAGCACGAGGAGAACTACCCCACACACGATCTGGAGATGGCGGCCGTTGTTTTTGCATTAAAGATATGGCGCTCGTATCTTTATGGAGAAAGCGTTCAGGTATTTACGGATCACAAAAGCCTTAAATACTTGTTCACTCAGGCGGATCTGAATTTGCGACAAAGACGGTGGATGGAATTCATTGCGGACTACGACGTTCAGATTCAGTATCACCCAGGAAAAGCAAACGTGGTAGCGGATGCATTGAGTCGACGAAGAGCTGTAGTAGACTCAGAGCGAGATTTGGAGAAGTTATCAGACGAATTCAAGAAGGTAACTTTAGCTGCACTGGAAGGAGAATCTAGTGAACCATTGGGAATGCAAGCCGTGAACCAAGCCAGTTTGATACAACGTATTCGAGGAGCGCAGCGGCAAGACGAGAACCTGTAGATCATCATGGAGCAGCTACGAGAGCAAGGAGGGCCAAATGCTAGTGGATATCAGATGGCAGAAGACGGAACATTGCTACTCAACGGAAGAATCACTGTGCCAAAGGAGGGAGGATTCAAGGAGGAAATTCTCAAGCTAACGCATCAGTCACTTTTGAGTATACATCCTGGAAGCACCAAGATGTATAGAGATATGAGGAGATATTACCATTGGCCAGGAATGAAGAAGTCAGTAGCAAGATGGGTAGCGCAGTGTCAAGTTTGCCAGCAAATCAAAGCCGAACACCAAGTGCCAGGAGGGTTACTTCAAAGCTTACCTATTCCCGAGTGGAAGTGGGATTCAGTGTCCATGGATCTAATCACAGGATTACCAGTGGCCAGAGGAAGATCAAACAATGCAATTTGGGTTATCATGGATCGGCTGACAAAGGAGCACATTTGTTAGCAATCAGAGACACAGACAAGACGGAGACAATGGCGGAACTTTACATCAATCAGATTGTGAAGCTACACGGAGTACCAGCAAACATTGTCTCAGATCGAGATCCAAGATTTACAGCAGCATTCTGGAGAGCATTGCAAGGAGCGTTGGGTACGGAGTTGCACATCAGTACTGCATTTCACCCAGAAACGGACGGGCAGACGGAGAGGACCATCCGGACAATAGAGGATATGCTACGTTTGTGTATTCTCGATTGGTCAGGTACGTGGGAGAACTATCTACCTTTGATAGAATTTTCCTACAACAATAGTTTCCACGCCAGCATTGCAATGTCACCATACGAGGCATTGTACGGAAGACCCTGTCGAACACCTCTATGTTGGACGGAAGTTGGAGAACGAAGATTATTCGGACCAGGAGTCATTGAAAAAACGTTGGAGAAGCTGCAAGTCATCCGAGTAAACATGAAGAAGGCACATGATCGACTGAAGAAGTACGCGGATCAAAGAAGGCGAGAAGTAGTATTTGCAGTTGGAGATATGGTCTATCTCAAGGTATCAGCTCAGAAAGGAAAGGATCGTTTCGGCAAAGTCGGGAAGTTAGCAGTTCGTTTCATTGGTCCATACCGGATCATTGGAAGAGTAGGAGAAGTAGCTTACAGGCTAGAGCTGCCAGAAGACATGAATTTACACCCTGTATTTCATGTATCTATGCTGAGAAGGCACATTCGAGATCCTGATTCTATCGAGCCTGAGAGAATCCCAGAGCTTAGGACAAATCTCACATATCCAGAAGGGCTGATACGCATCGGGGAACGACGTTTGAAGAAGCTGAAGAATAGGGAGATTCCTCAAATCCAAGTCTTTTGGGGAAGACAAAACCGCTTGGTGATAACATGGGAAGATGAAGACAGATTTCGTCAGAACTATCCAGAGTTCTTCGAAGATGAAGCGGCGACGTCATCAGCACCTTAGAATTCGGGGACGAATTCTAATGAGTGGGGGAGAATGTAATGACCCTGCTCATAAGTAGAAAAGTCAAAGACCTTGACCTTAGTCGTGGTCGAAACGAGGAACGGTCATGGTCGAAAGACAGTTTTCTGCCAGTACGAGAAAATCGATAAAAACCGAGCAAGAGGAGATCGACGTTTTGAAACCGAAGAAGGAGAAGCATTGTCTAAGTAAATCAAGAAATGAGTTTTCTCATTTGAAGAAGAGATTTAGAAGTTGTTGACATGGCGAAGAAAGTGAAGACGCGATGACATGGCGACCACCGATTGGATTCGGAGGAGTGACGGAGCGATACGCGTGGCAAACTCTCATTGGCTGGAAGAAGACTTGGCGACCAAGTTACGAAGCTTCTAGAAGACGAGACTTGGCGACCAAGCAACGGTAAAACTTGGGGAGAAAGGTAAAAACCTTCCGGAAGCAAGGTTACTTGCCGCGGAAGTTTCGTAGTGGGACATGTGTCCATTTTTCCTCATGCATATGTGCCATTTGTCCAGCCCAGCCTCAGTCCTCCATTTCTATAAATACCAGACCCCTCCCTTTCATTTTTCTCATTCAAAACCGTGAGAGCTTACCTTAGAGAGAGAGTGGTGAGTTAGAGAGAGAAACCGAGAAAAAAGAGTGTTTTCGGGTAGTTTTTAGTTAGCGTTTTTGGGGAGATAGCTAGGGGTGATGGATAGTCTTTGTTGCCAGTAGCCAAGTTGGGTTTCCTGTGTGTTTCTTGTGTGTGTGTTTTGTATGCAGGTACAAGCTTGACCAACGGGTCTTAAACGGAGACTCGGAGCATAGTTAATCGATTTTCTGCAGGGCCCCGGGGAAAGTGTGTGCTGCTGCATACATGTTGTGTGATTGATTGTTTGTTTGTTTAGTTGTCACTCGCTTAGTTATTAGTTTTAGTCTAGACTTAGGTGCATCGAGGTTTGAGGTTAAGCTCCCTCATGCTAAGTAGTGTTTTGTGTGTGTGTTGTCTGGACTAGGGCGAGTGATTGTTATGCTTTGAGTCTAGATGTGCGTGGAGGTTAGAGGTGGAGCTCCCTCACGCTTGTTGCTTGTTTGTGTGGCATCTAGTCTAAAGCATAGGCCATCTCGGGGTTAGATTAGGGAAAGCCTAATTCTCCGAAGGTGTTCGAGACCATGGAGTTAGATTGGGCGATACCCAATTCTCTAGTGGTGGAGTGACCTACTCTCCATGGCTTGTCACGTGAAGTGGGTCGCGCCCATGGACAAGCGCTGCATGACGATGCGGCCCGGGTTAGATTGGGAGAAGCTTAATTCCCGGAGATGATGTTTTCCGACCATGTGACTGTTGTGTTTGTGATCGGGAGTGTTCAGTATGGAGATGTGTTAGGGCTCCGATGTGTTGGGATCCCAGGATGTGTGTCATCCGAATTTTTGTTTGTGTAGATCGAGTCTAGGATCGAGTCTAGCTTTCTTTTTGTGTAGTTAGGCCTCGGTGGTGAGACCATTTGTTTGTTTAGTAATTGCTTGTTTGCTTGCTTGCTTGCTTGTGTGTTTGTTGCTTCTGCTGTGTTATTAACTAACCAATTGTTGATTGTGTTTGGGGCATGGGCTGAAGGGGATCGTTGTTGTTTATTTTTGGAAACTCACTGAGTAATTCCGATTACTCATCCCCTCTTCTACTATGCAGGTAACCCGTAGGTAGGAAGCTTAGGACGCAGCGGAACGGGAAGCGGCCGGTGTAGATTGGAAGTGGCATAAGCATAAGCGGACTATCTTTTGGAATGTATAATTACTTTCTTTTCATTTTGGCACTAGGCCGTGAGCTCAAACTCTGATATTTTGTATTGTAATGTTTTGTAAAACGCTTGCTACCTATTATTAATAAAATGTATGTTTATATTCGTAGTTGTGTGTTAAATGATACTAGACCTTGTCCGGGTCGACACAACTCGATGATTGTGGTACGGGTTGTGAAGCCTTAGGCCATGACATCGAGGTCATAGCAAACTGGAAAGGATTGGTCGAGAGTCTTGACTTGTTCTTGATTCTTGGTCGAACCGGTACGGTGAGCTATACTTGTGGCGCTCCCGGGACGTACCGGGTTAGTCCGGCCTGGTACGGTCCGGGGGTGTTACAGGAAGGGTCAGCGTGCTGAGTCCAAGGCCCCATGTGCTGATATGTGTACTGATGGACATCCACGGACATCCTGTTTGTGCTGACGTACACACGGACACACACGGAAAGTCACGAACGTCCTGTGTGTGCTGGCCGACACCCACGGACGTCGTGGGTGTACTGAACAGACAGCCCACGTGGGCAAAAATCACCCAAACAGTCCACGAGAAGGGTCAGCGTGCTGTGTCTAGGGACCAACGTGCTAATATGTGTACTGATGGACAGCCACAGACGTCCTGTGTGTGATGACGGACACACACAGACACACAGCGGGACGAGCGCTCGGTCACTACGTAGCGACCGAGCTTGGTTCAGGTTTGGTTGCTGCATAGCGATCGGACGGCGTGTATGCGTGGTAACCGAGCTTGGTTTGTTCGGTTTGAATCCCAAAGGATACTTCTTCGTAAAAACTTCGTATTGGTTATTTTTACGAAAATTACTTCTCTCCTTTTACTATCTCTTTTGGAAATACGATCTCCGAGGATTTTCGGGTGGTAATTCCGTCGTAACCGTTTTTGACCCCAACAGTTAGCCCCCCAGCCCGTTAGGATCAGGCATCATAGGATCCTAGCGTGCGGTTAGGCATGTTTGGCAAGTTAGGCGTGATGGATGGAATTAATATCCGAAAGTCCGAGCTTGAATAGTAAATCCTCATGTCTATAAGAAGGGAGGTAACTTGTTCCATAATTTTTCATTTCATTACCTTCTCAAAGTTTAAGAGTGAAAAAGATTCTTTCAACTTTCTATCTCTATCATTGAGACTTTTTCTTTTTCTCTTTGTCAAGAATGTCTCAAGGGATTTCGGCAAACGCTCGGCCTACTATCTTCAATCGCGGAACCGTTCGTCACAGACGCGGCGAGGTTTTCCGAGAGATCGAGTTCGTGGCACACTCCGTTGATCCTGCCGAGGCCGACGCATACTGGGTGGCTATGTGTAACGGGGAGGAACCGCCCCCCGAGCCATGGATTCCCATGAGGCCTTTTTCGGAAAGGGTCGTTGGGAGACCGAGCAGGTGTACCCTTCCGTTCCTTGGAACCATACGCAGCTTCTGTCACGTTCCGGAAAACGTGGATTTTCGATTACCCCTCGAGGGGGAGAGAGCTGACGAACCTCCCGAAGGCTTTTTTACTTTGTACGAGGAGCATCTGATGCGTGCTCGCCTATGGTTTCTCATTCCGTTGGTTATAGTAGAGTTTCTGAACCGTTTGGAAGTTTCGATAAGTCAGATTTCTCCCCGCGGTATAAAGCACCTTGTCGGGTTGCTAGTCTTGGGATATGAGCGAGGCATGGAGCTCACTGCTGATTATCTCGAAGCTTTCCTTACCCTGTCTCGAGTTGGGACCGATCGTCTGTATGGTTTAAAGTCGCGTACTCATATGGAAGTCCTGAAGGGATTCCCTCAGGGCGGTTGTGGATGGAAGAGTTATTTTTTCTACGTTAGATTAGACCAAGCCTCGGTCGCCGTAGAGTGCCTTCCCTCGTTTAGGCGACTGTGGGGGGGGGGGGCAGGAGGTAACGTACTGAACGATCACTCGTTGCCTTTCTTACTACCCTTTTTTTTTTTTATATCTGTACTACGTTCATTTTGCAGTACACAACCCCATTCCTCCTTTTCCGGAAGATTTGTGCATCGTCCGAGACCTTCTCCGTGGTGGTCCGCTGTTTTGGGGTCATTTTTCTCCCGAGAGGGTCCGTGCGGCGGTCGAGGCTCATCGATCTCGTTTCAGCTCATCAATCGATAATGTTATGGAGGCTTCTTTTGAAAATGCCTCCTTGTCTGCTGCCTATGCCGCTGGGCGGAGCAGTGGTCGAGGGTCGCTTGACGCTGAGGAAGACGGAGAGCCGACAGTAGAGGATCATATTTGGATGGACTGATCCTTTGTATTGATGGTTGAGTTTGATTATCGTTTTATCTGTTTTCGGCCGAGTGTGGCCTTTTGAATTTGGATTTTGCTTAGGCCTGGATGGCCGTATTTGTATTTACCGGGACTGGCCGTTGGTGGCTTTGAATCCCTTTCCGCTTTACGCGGTTTATTTATATGACGAATGTTTTGTTTCGAGTTTTCCTAAGTTGGGTTGAAGTAAATATGAGTTGTCGTCTCGTATTTAGTTCTGGTTAGACGTTCAATCTGTTGGTTCGTTCGTGATTTTCGTAAAAATTTACTTATCTTTACGATTTTCGAGAACATTGAGATATGAACGGAGAGACATGGTTTAGGATCTCGTATCTTTTAGATATCATGCCTTGAGATGTTTGAGACCAGAGCGTTGGGTTTAGGGCAAGACCTAGGTTTACTTTCGGTTAAGGTTTGTGCGGTGACTAGCCGGCTATCGTTTTTCCTGTTGCGATTTCTTCCTGACTCGCACCGATTTAAAGTCCGCGATATGTTCTCGGCTTATATGACTTGTATGGTACGAATCGAGCATCTTCTCAGAATCAACTGGAAGTGCTAAACCAAAATTTTGGATTTTTGTTGTAGCGCGCTTTTGTCCTTGTGCTGGACGTTTTTAAAGATCAAAAGAGTGATCGGATTGCGTTTGTTTAAGACAGCTGGCGTGTTCGTCGGGGCCAATCGACGAACGGGGTGTAAGGTTTTTGGTGGTCGCGTTCGGACAATTTGTTAGCATTGTCCTCGAATTTTAACTTTTGCGACGTCTCGCAGTTATTTCGAGGATTATACGTGTATTTTTGCGTGTTTGAAAGGCGATAATCTTTACGATTTTTGGGCCGGAAGGGGCCGCAGACAAGAGTCTTAACGTTTTCAGGCGTGTGCTGAAAGTTTCTTTTGTGTTTTACTGAAGCGTAAACGTTTTCGATAAAAAGACAACGTATATTGTAGTAAAAGTTTTTGAAGTTTCTAAAAACTCGATTACAATAATGAAGATTTTTCTAAGTGGGAGTATACGAGTATACGCACCCACTCCCCCCCCCTTTTTAGAGAGGGGGATAGCTGAACTCGTCTTTTGACGAGCTGCCTACGTACCCCTTTCGAGGATCAAGCCATCTCGTAGTTCTGTTTCATGCCGCGAGTGTTCTTACTCGGCGGTAGATGTCGCGATGTCCGCCTTGACCGTGTCGATCGTGGCTGGGTCGACGCTATTTTCCGGATGTTCCGGTTGAGTTGTCGCGTGGGCTTCGGATTTATGTCGAGCTTCGACGTCCGATGCGTTTGCGTCGATAGACGATTTTACTTCGTCTTATCCCGGGGCGCTTTTGGCTGAAGATCGATCTATCTTCGCGCGTTTGCCGTTTGCGGAAGCCGTGATTTGCCTTAACTTATGCTCCGCGAGGAAGCATAGTCGCGACTGTTTTTGGCATCCCCAGATGGCCGCGACTCCGCTCGGCGTTGGGAACTTGAGACCCAGGTGGTAAGTTGACGGAACTGCCTGCATGGCGTTGAGCCATGGGGTTCCCATGATCACGTTGTAGATAGCGGGATGATCGACTACCGCGAATTCAACGATTTTTGTGATCTCCTTGGCCATGACTGGCAATTGGATTGATCCGAGAGTCATCGACACTTCGCCTGAAAAACCCGTGAGTGGTTTTGGCGTCGGAATTACTTCTCCGAGTTCGATACTCATCCGCTTGAGAGTGTCGCGGAAGATTACGTTGACCGTGCTTCCCGTGTCGACGAGTACCCTTCTGACTTCTAAATCTCGTATGACGAGATCTATGACGAGCGGGTCGCAGTGAGGTTGGTCGATACCGCCGGCTTTTCCTCTGTGAAGGTGATCGAGCAACTTTGGCCGTCTCGAGGAGGAGACCATGTAGGCCAATTTGCACTTGACTCTGCCTTCCGTTGGTAAGCCTTGATGGCCGACACGGTATCGCTGCAGTATTGTGATCCTCCGATGATCATATTGACTCTGCGACGATTTTTATCGTTTCCTTTGTCATCCGGCCTCCTACCGCGTTTATCCCCAGGTTGGTTTCGTTGAGGGGATTTTTCAGCGGACGGATTTCTATCCGTCTTTGGAGGCCGATCAGAATCGAGGATGAGATCCTTGACGCTAGTTACTTCCGAAAGCTCTCCAGCGAGTAGCTTCGCGGCCAGTCTTGCTCCCAAGACTTTGCAATTGGTCGTGGAGTGTCCTCGGGATTGGTGGAACTCGCAGAAGGTGTTCTCGTCATACCCTTGATTGCGAGTCCATGTGTTGCCCGTGGTCCGGCCCTGATCCGAATTGATCGCATAGTTATGCGCCCCCTGGAGATCTTCCCCCTCGTGATGGACGTACTTGTCGTTACGAGAGTTCTTCTTTTTCCCCTTCGGATCTGCATCTTTTGAGGATGGTCTTGCCGGCTTATGTTTTTGCGATAAGACTTTAGTTTCTTCCTCGACTATGATGTAGTCCGTTGCTTTGTGGAGGGCGTCCTGGATCGTTCGCGGTTTGTCGAGAGTTATCCATTTTCTGAATTTCGACTTGTACCAGAGCGTCTTTCTCAGCGCGTCGATGGCCACTTTGTCGCTTATCCCGCTGACCCTGGACATTATCAGCTTGAACCGACTGATAAACTCGCGGAGGGGTTCGTCTTCCCTCTGGGAGAGACTCCAGAGGTCAACATCGGAGGTTTCTCTGTCTATGAATACAGAGTACTGTTTGAGGAATTCCGATGCGAGCTGTCGAAAACTCCCGATGGTGTTGCGACGAAGGCGTGCGAACCATTCGAGCGCTGCTCCTTCAAGATTTTCGACGAACAGGCGGCAATAGCCGGCATCTTTTTCGCCGTCCTTCAGTCTTGCTCTTCCCATCGCGATGTGGAAAGCCTGAAGGTGCGCTTTTGGATCGGCCGTACCATCGTACTTCGGTACTTTGATCTTTCCCGGATCGGACACCCTCATGTCCGAAATGCGACTGGTAAAGGGGGTCTTTCGAGCTCCTTCCAGCAGTTGATCGATCTCGGGGGCAGCACTAGTAGCATGATGGATTTGAGACTTTACGGCTCTCACTTCTGCCGCAGTCTTAGTGATGTAGTCGCGAAGATCGCGGATATCCGATGTCTCGTCAGTAGATTTCCGAGCCTGTCGGCGTTTACTGCGAGTGAGCTTGGTTTGCCTTTCGGCCAGCTCCTCTTGTTCGTTCCAATAGGCGACTTCTTCTTCTTCCGTCATTGGTTTTTCGAACGGGGAGCCTTCCCGAGCGGATCGGCTTCTGGTCCTTCTTGGATGTCTGTCGACATCCTCGTCGGTGTCATTGGAGACATCGCTAGGATCCAGGTCAATGTGTTCGGCTTCGTTATCCTCCGAGTCCTTTGCAGGGGGCGGAAGACTTTCAGAGTTCCCCTCTTCGATGGGAGATTTCTCGCTAAGGTTTTGACCGGAAGGTCGTTCCCGTGCGACTCCTGCTCTATCGAGTGGGGTGGCGAAGTCGAGCCTTTTCCCGCGGATTTTGGTGGTTCCGCGGGGACGGATTGCTTGGGTCCTTGCCGTTAAGGTTTCAACCTGTTTGGTCAAGGTATTCACGAGCTTATCCGACCTTTTCTCATAGGTGGCGAACATCTTTTTGAACTCCTCGAGCGTCGCGGCGTTGGCTTGCGCGTTGGCCGCGGATACGTCCGCTACTGGAGTGTGGAGATCGGTGCTGCTGCCTCCGTTAAGAGGAGTTTGCACGTTATCCGCGTCGTTGGTTGACATGTCAGACTGTGTGTGGCTTTTGCGGGTTAGATTGATCCGTAAGGCCCCCTCCTTCTAGCGCCAAACTGTGGGAACCGAAATTCACACTGTCGATTTCCGTTTAAATAAGGAAACTAGGAAAACCCTAATTTCCCAGAGGACCCGGATATCTGTTAATTACCACACGTCAAGCAATCAGAACACGAGAATAACAACGATAAAAATAAGAAATCGAAAAGAGAGCAAAGTAGATCTTATTCCGAATCTGCGTATGAGCGTTACAACAAGGTATAAGCCTGGGCTCGAGAGCTGTCGGCGAGATTCCTAGTTCTAGCAACCCTAAGACGGCTAAACCTAATTGAGTCGCAGCTCGAAATAACAAAAACGGAAAATTGCCTAAATTGCTCTAAGTGCTAAGTTTGCTCTGAAAAAGTTCTCCCCCTTGCTCCTCGCCTAGGACTCCTTATATACTAGCTCCAAGGTCGGTTTACGCTTTTACTCTTCTGCCCTTAAGCCGTCATAGCATAAAAATGGAGATATTCCATTTTTCCCGATCTTCACAATTATCTTCAAAACTTCCGTATTTATCCGCGGAAACTTGACATTTATCCTTCCTCGTGGGCCAAGCGTGAACCATGCTGTGGTTCACGGGCTTTTGGTTAGGAAAAATCGTAGGATGGGCCTCGAGTCGTGTTTTAGGTCCCTTTGGGCCGTCTTCCGACTCGACACGTTTACTACGAGTTTTCCGCGGTTTCTAATCCGCGAAGTTTGATCGATGAATTAGAATAGCGGGAAACATGGACTGAGCTCGCTACGGTCTTCGGGAGATAGTATTCGAAGGTTTGACGAGAATGCAAGGACTGGTGTCGTATCGATGTTCGGAAAGGTTCAATCGCTACACAGCGACCGAACTTTGGCTCGAGCCCGGTCGCTACGTAGCGACCGAGCGAGACGAGTGCTCGGTCGCTACGTAGCGACCGATCTTTGGCTTAAGCTCGGTCGCTACGTAGCGACCGAGCGGGACGATCGCTCGGTCGCTACGTAGCGACCGAGCGGGACGATCACTCGGTCGCTACGTAGCGACCGAGCTTGGCTGAGCTCGGTCGCTACGTAGCGACCGAGCGGGACGATCGCTCGGTCGCTACGTAGCGACCGAGCTTTGGCTCGAGCTCGGTCGCTACGTAGCGACCGAGCGGGACGATCGCTCGGTCGCTACGTAGCGACCGAGCGGGACGATCGCTCAGTCGCTACGTAGCGACCGAGCTTTGGCTTGAGCTCGGTCGCTACATAGCGACCGAGCGGGACGAGCTTGGTTCAGGTTTGGTTGCTGCATAGCGATCGGACGGCGTGTATGCGTGGTGACCGAGCTTGGTTTGTTCGGTTTGAATCCCAAAGGATACTTCTTCGTAAAAACTTCGTATTGGTTATTTTTACGAAAATTACTTCTCTCCTTTTACTATCTCTTTTGGAAATACGATCTCCGAGGATTTTCGGGTGGTAATTCCGTCGTAACCGTTTTTGACCCCAACACTGAGTAATTCCGATTACTCATCCCCTCTTCTACTATGCAGGTAACCCGTAGGTAGGAAGCTTAGGACGCAGCGGAACGGGAAGCGGCCGGTGTAGATTGGAAGTGGCATAAGCATAAGCGGACTATCTTTTGGAATGTATAATTACTTTCTTTTCATTTTGGCACTAGGCCGTGAGCTCAAACTCTGATATTTTGTATTGTAATGTTTTGTAAAACACTTTCTACCTATTATTAATAAAATGTATGTTTATATTCGTAGTTGTGTGTTAAATGATACTAGACCTTGTCCGGGTCGACACAACTCGATGATTGTGGTACGGGTTGTGAAGCCTTAGGCCATCAAATCGAGGTCATAGCAAACTGGAACGGATTGGTCGAGAGTCTTGACTTGTTCTTGATTCTTGGTCGAACCGGTACGGTGAGCTATACTTGTGGCGCTCCCGGACGTACCGGGTTAGTCCGGCCTGGTACGGTCCGGGGGTGTTACAAAAATGGTGGTATCAGAGCGTGTTTCCGATCATGCTCATAAACCGCAACATTTTTCAAATGTTTTTATCGAGTCAAAATGAGTCGCTTATGCCACATTAGGAAACCGGTCCGTTCCGCTTAGAGTTTTTAGGGAGTAGTTTTAGGATTAGTTCCTTAGGAATTTTTCTTTCTTTAGGATCAACCCTTGAAACCGTGCAGATGTCTAATCAAGGATTAGGAGCAAGCGGGTCGTTCGGAACGTCGGGTCAGGATGGGTCGAGGTACGCAAACTACCACAACTTCTGGGATGCTCCGAATTCAGCAAACCAGACTGGCGACAGTGGACCAAGGTCTATGCCAGGCGTTGAACGTGCTCACAGTGAGGAGAACGTATCTCCTGTAGCGTGGCAAATATCAGTATCACCACCCAATTCTCAGCATGCGGAATCAGAACCATTCGTTGGACCACAGAGACCCCATTCATCTCATGCAGACTCGGAAGGATCTACATCAATTAGAATCAACTCAAGACCAGCAGAGCCGGCTACACCTACGCCAGCACCTGCACCAGCTCCAGCAGAAGGAAGTAGACCAGCAGATCCAACCTTATCTATGGTACATAACCTTTTGTCTAAAGTCTTAACCAACAAAGTTACCCCAAGTCCAGAAGCAAATCAACCCGAAACTCGACAACCAGACTTCCTGAAGTATGTTCTTACGATGAAGAACATGGGTACCTATAAGTTCGAAGGAGAAGCCGACACCCTCAAAGCAGATACATGGCTACGACGTGTAGAGAAGAACTTCTCAACCACCAGGTGTCCAGACGAGTACAAGAAAGACGTAGCTGTGCATTACTTGGAGAAAGACGCAATGTCTTGGTGGGAGAGTAGGGAGAGTATCACACGAAGACAAGGAGTAGAAGACATGGATTGGGATGCATTCAAGCAGGAATTTCAGAGGAAGTATTTTCCTCCAGAAGCAAGAGACAGAATGGAGCAAGCTTTTCTACGATTGGAGCAAGGTGAAAGGAGTGTTAGGGAGTACGAATCAGAATTTCTCAAGCTCAGTCGATACATCCACTACAAGGACGGAGATGAAGCGGTGTTAATTCGTAAGTTCTTACGAGGTCTTAAGCCAGAGATCGGGAGTCGTCTACAAGCCGTCAACTTTGTGAGTTTGTTTGAGTTAATAGAGAAAGCAGTCAACGTGGAGGAGATGGTAGCAGCTGAACGTGAACCAACCGTTGGATCAAACCCCAAACCTCAGAGCAGTCAGTCCAAGGATGATAAGTTGCGAACCAACCAGAAGAAAGGAAGAAAGGGTCAGTTCAAACGACATGGAAAGAAGCAGAAGGCACAAGTGACGTGCTACAATTGTGGTCAGTTGGGACATTACTCTCGTGAATGCACCAACTCAATGGCTGAGAAGACGGATTGGAAGGCATCGGTTACTTGCTACAACTGTGGAGAGAGAGGTCATTTCGCCAACGAGTGTACTGTGAACCGTCCAGGACAGGGAAGAGGATCGTCTGCGCGTACCCAACCAAACCGACCGACCAGAGAACACCCAGCCGGGCGTCCTGCATCCGAAGGGAGAGTCTATGCCTTGGAGATGGAGGAAACTCCATCTAGTGCTCCGGGACCGTCGAGAGGTCCTGTGACAGGTTTGTTTGGGTGCTAACTCTCTTTTGCGTGTTTATTTCTGTGTAGAGTAGTTAGTAGTTTGTAGTTTGTTGTGTTAGCATTCTGGATGAATGCTAGTGTGTTGATCTTTGTTAGGATCATTGTTGGTTGGTGGAACCCCTGCTGTTGTTTTGTTTGATTCGGGAGCCACCCATAGTTTTGTGAACCCAGTAGTAGCCTCTAGATTTGTAGGAACCCTTGTGACCCGTGATATTGATATCTCGGTGTTAACCCCTGGAGGCCAAACCTTGAAAGCCAAAAAGGTGTTGTTGGATGTGCCTATTGTGCTTTTGCACGCAACCCTTTTAGCCAACCTAGTGGTCATGCCCTTAGAAGGTTTCGAGGTTATTTTAGGAATGGATTGGCTGTCAAGGCATCGGGCGTGGCTGGACTGTGCAAGAGGAAGAGTTTTCTTTGAAGACGACCATCGAGGAGTATTGGCATATTATGGGATCAAGCCTAGCATCTCAGCAACGTTCGTCACAGCAATGAGAGCAGAGAGAGCCTTAGTGGACGGCGAGGTCTACTTGGTATCGCTTACGTACATCGGAGAGGAGACAGGAAAGGAATTGAGAATGGAAGACATTCCAGTGGTCCAAGAGTTTGAAGACGTGTTTCGGGCGTTAACGGAGTTACCACCACCTCGGAGTAACCCGTTCACCATCAACTTGGAACTGAGCGCTGCACCTATCGCCAAGGCACCTTACCGCATGGCACCAGCAGAGTTAGCAGAGCTCAAGAAGCAGTTGGAGGATTTACTAGACAAAGGTTTCATCAGACCGAGTTCTTCACCTTGGGGAGCTCCGGTTTTGTTTGTGAAGAAGAAGGATGGCAGCATGAGATTGTGCATCGACTACAGAGGAATCAACAATGTCACGATCAAGGATAAGTACCCTTTACCTAGGATCGATGAATTGTTGGATCAACTAAGAGGAGCGAGTTGGTTCTCGAAGATAGATTTGGCTTCGGGATATCACCAAATTCCGATAGCAGAGAACGACGTAATGAAGACAGCATTCAACACTCGGTACGGCCAGTTCGAGTTCGTTGTAATGCCATTCGGGTTAACCAACGCACCAGCAGTATTCATGAGGATGATGAATGAAGTATTTCACGACTACCTCGACAAGTTCGTGATTGTGTTCATCGACGACATACTCATCTACTCACGGAGCGAGGAGGAGCACAAGGAGCATCTGAGGATGGTACTTGAGAGACTAAGAGACCGGAAGTTGTTTGCTAAGCTCAGCAAGTGTCGATTCTGGAAGCGCGAGATTTGTTTCTTAGGTCATAGAGTTTCCAAGCAAGGAGTTTCGGTGGATCCAGAGAAGATTGAAGTCATCCAGAAGTGGCCTTGTCCAACCTCAGTAACGGAGATCAGAAGTTTCCTCGGATTGGCAGGCTATTACCGAAAATTTGTGCAAGCTTTCTCATCAATTGCGAAACCTTTGACACGATTGACGGGAAAGGAAGTCCCATTTCTTTGGGATGAGCATACGGAGAGAGCTTTCAACAAGCTCAAGGAGGCATTGACTACGGCACCAGTTCTTGCCTTACCCCAGCCGGGTAAGCCATATGTTGTGTATACTGACGCATCGCGGGTAGGATTAGGGTGTGTGTAAATGCAAGAATACAGAGTCATTGCATACGCCTCAAGACAGTTGAAGAAGCACGAGGAGAACTACCCCACACACGATCTGGAGATGGCGGCCGTTGTTTTTGCATTAAAGATATGGCGCTCGTATCTTTATGGAGAAAGCGTTCAGGTATTTACGGATCACAAAAGCCTTAAATACTTGTTCACTCAGGCGGATCTGAATTTGCGACAAAGACGGTGGATGGAATTCATTGCGGACTACGACGTTCAGATTCAGTATCACCCAGGAAAAGCAAACGTGGTAGCGGATGCATTGAGTCGACGAAGAGCTGTAGTAGACTCAGAGCGAGATTTGGAGAAGTTATCAGACGAATTCAAGAAGGTAACTTTAGCTGCACTGGAAGGAGAATCTAGTGAACCATTGGGAATGCAAGCCGTGAACCAAGCCAGTTTGATACAACGTATTCGAGGAGCGCAGCGGCAAGACGAGAACCTGTAGATCATCATGGAGCAGCTACGAGAGCAAGGAGGGCCAAATGCTAGTGGATATCAGATGGCAGAAGACGGAACATTGCTACTCAACGGAAGAATCACTGTGCCAAAGGAGGGAGGATTCAAGGAGGAAATTCTCAAGCTAACGCATCAGTCACTTTTGAGTATACATCCTGGAAGCACCAAGATGTATAGAGATATGAGGAGATATTACCATTGGCCAGGAATGAAGAAGTCAGTAGCAAGATGGGTAGCGCAGTGTCAAGTTTGCCAGCAAATCAAAGCCGAACACCAAGTGCCAGGAGGGTTACTTCAAAGCTTACCTATTCCCGAGTGGAAGTGGGATTCAGTGTCCATGGATCTAATCACAGGATTACCAGTGGCCAGAGGAAGATCAAACAATGCAATTTGGGTTATCATGGATCGGCTGACAAAGGAGCACATTTGTTAGCAATCAGAGACACAGACAAGACGGAGACAATGGCGGAACTTTACATCAATCAGATTGTGAAGCTACACGGAGTACCAGCAAACATTGTCTCAGATCGAGATCCAAGATTTACAGCAGCATTCTGGAGAGCATTGCAAGGAGCGTTGGGTACGGAGTTGCACATCAGTACTGCATTTCACCCAGAAACGGACGGGCAGACGGAGAGGACCATCCGGACAATAGAGGATATGCTACGTTTGTGTATTCTCGATTGGTCAGGTACGTGGGAGAACTATCTACCTTTGATAGAATTTTCCTACAACAATAGTTTCAACGCCAGCATTGCAATGTCACCATACGAGGCATTGTACGGAAGACCCTGTCGAACACCTCTATGTTGGACGGAAGTTGGAGAACGAAGATTATTCGGACCAGGAGTCATTGAAGAAACGTTGGAGAAGCTGCAAGTCATCCGATCAAACATGAAGAAGGCACATGATCGACTGAAGAAGTACGCGGATCAAAGAAGGCGAGAAGTAGTATTTGCAGTTAGAGATATGGTCTATCTCAAGGTATCAGCTCAGAAAGGAAAGGATCGTTTCGGCAAAGTCGGGAAGTTAGCAGTTCGTTTCATTGGTCCATACCGGATCATTGGAAGAGTAGGAGAAGTAGCTTACAGGCTAGAGCTGCCAGAAGACATGAATTTACACCCTGTATTTCATGTATCTATGCTGAGAAGGCACATTCGAGATCCTGATTCTATCGAGCCTGAGAGAATCCCAGAGCTTAGGACAAATCTCACATATCCAGAAGGGCTGATACGCATCGGGGAACGACGTTTGAAGAAGCTGAAGAATAGGGAGATTCCTCAAATCCAAGTCTTTTGGGGAAGACAAAACCGCTTGGTGATAACATGGGAAGATGAAGACAGATTTCGTCAGAACTATCCAGAGTTCTTCGAAGATGAAGCGGCGACGTCATCAGCACCTTAGAATTCGGGGACGAATTCTAATGAGTGGGGGAGAATGTAATGACCCTGCTCATAAGTAGAAAAGTCAAAGACCTTGAC
The DNA here is from genome assembly GCF_020379485.1 of Brassica napus. Taxonomy (NCBI): domain Eukaryota; kingdom Viridiplantae; phylum Streptophyta; class Magnoliopsida; order Brassicales; family Brassicaceae; genus Brassica; species Brassica napus. The sequence continues at coordinate 99,468 of NW_026014849.1, forward strand.
CTTAGTCGTGGTCGAAACGAGGAACGGTCATGGTCGAAAGACAGTTTTCTGCCAGTACGAGAAAATCGATAAAAACCGAGCAAGAGGAGATCGACGTTTTGAAACCGAAGAAGGAGAAGCATTGTCTAAGTAAATCAAGAAATGAGTTTTCTCATTTGAAGAAGAGATTTAGAAGTTGTTGACATGGCGAAGAAAGTGAAGACGCGATGACATGGCGACCACCGATTGGATTCGGAGGAGTGACGGAGCGATACGCGTGGCAAACTCTCATTGGCTGGAAGAAGACTTGGCGACCAAGTTACGAAGCTTCTAGAAGACGAGACTTGGCGACCAAGCAACGGTAAAACTTGGGGAGAAAGGTAAAAACCTTCCGGAAGCAAGGTTACTTGCCGCGGAAGTTTCGTAGTGGGACATGTGTCCATTTTTCCTCATGCATATGTGCCATTTGTCCAGCCCAGCCTCAGTCCTCCATTTCTATAAATACCAGACCCCTCCCTTTCATTTTTCTCATTCAAAACCGTGAGAGCTTACCTTAGAGAGAGAGTGGTGAGTTAGAGAGAGAAACCGAGAAAAAAGAGTGTTTTCGGGTAGTTTTTAGTTAGCGTTTTTGGGGAGATAGCTAGGGGTGCTGGATAGTCTTTGTAGCCAGTAGCCAAGGTGGGTTTCCTGTGTGTTTCTTGTGTGTGTGTTTTGTATGCAGGTACAAGCTTGACCAACGGGTCTTAAACGGAGACTCGGGGCATAGTTAATCGATTTTCTGCAGGGCCCCGGGGAAAGTGTGTGCTGCTGCATACATGTTGTGTGATTGATTGTTTGTTTGTTTAGTTGTCACTCGCTTAGTTATTAGTTTTAGTCTAGACTTAGGTGCATCGAGGTTTGAGGTTAAGCTCCCTCATGCTAAGTAGTGTTTTGTGTGTGTGTTGTCTAGACTAGGGCGAGTGATTGTTATGCTTTGAGTCTAGATGTGCGTGGAGGTTAGAGGTGGAGCTCCCTCACGCTTGTTGCTTGTTTGTGTGGCATCTAGTCTAAAGCATAGGCCATCTCGGGGTTAGATTAGGGAAAGCCTAATTCTCCGAAGGTGTTCGAGACCATGGAGTTAGATTGGGCGATACCCAATTCTCTAGTGGTGGAGTGACCTACTCTCCATGGCTTGTCACGTGAAGTGGGTCGCGCCCATGGACAAGCGCTGCATGATGATGCGGCCCGGGTTAGATTGGGAGAAGCTTAATTCCCGGAGATGATGTTTTCCGACCATGTGACTGTTGTGTTTTGATCGGGAGTGTTCAGTATGGAGATGTGTTAGGGCTCTGATGTGTTGGGATCCCAGGATGTGTGTCGTCCGAATTTTTGTTTGTGTAGATCGAGTCTAGGATCGAGTCTAGCTTTCTTTTTGTGTAGTTAGGCCTCGGTGGTGAGACCATTTGTTTGTTTAGTAATTGCTTGTTTGCTTGCTTGTGTGTTTGTTGCTTCTGCTGTGTTATTTACTAACCAATTGTTGATTGTGTTTGGGGCATGGGCTGAAGGGGGTCGTTGTTGTTTATTTTTGGGAACTCACTGAGTAATTCCGATTACTCATCCCCTCTTCTACTATGCAGGTAACCCGTAGGTAGGAAGCTTAGGACGCAGCAGAACGGGAAGCGGCCGGTGTAGATTGGAAGTGGCATAAGCATAAGCGGACTATCTTTTGGAATGTATAATTACTTTCTTTTCATTTTGGCACTAGGCCGTGAGCTCAAACTCTGATATTTTGTATTGTAATGTTTTGTAAAACGCTTTCTACCTATTATTAATAAAATGTATATTTATATTCGTAGTTGTGTGTTAAATGATACTAGACCTTGTCCGGGTCGACACAACTCGATGATTGTGGTACGGGTTGTGAAGCCTTAGGCCATGACATCGAGGTCATAGCAAACTGGAACGGATTGGTCGAGAGTCTTGACTTGTTCTTGATTCTTGGTCGAACCGGTACGGTGAGCTATACTTGTGGCGCTCCCGGGACGTACCGGGTTAGTCCGGCCTGGTACGGTCCGGGGGTGTTACAGGAAGGGTCAGCGTGCTGAGTCCAAGGCCCCATGTGCTGATATGTGTACTGATGGACATCCACGGACATCCTGTTTGTGCTGACGTACACACGGACACACACGGACAGCCACGGACGTCCTGTGTGTGCTGGCAGACACCCACGGACGTCGTGGGTGTACTGAACAGACAGCCCACGTGGGCAAAAATCACCCAAACAGTCCACGAGAAGGGTCAGCGTGCTGTGTCTAGGGACCAACGTGCTAATATGTGTACTGATGGACAGCCACAGACGTCCTGTGTGTGCTGACGGACACACACAGACACACACGGACAGCCACAGACGTCCTGTGTGTGCTGATGGACACACACGAACGTCCTGTGTGTACTGAACAGACAGCCCACATGGGCCAAAATCACCCGAACAGTCCACGGGAAGGGTCAGCGTGCTGAGTCCAAGGACCAACGTGCTGATATGTGTACCGATGGACAGCCACGGACGTCCTGTGTGTGCTGACTGACATACACGGACACACACAGACAGCCACCGACGTCCTGTGTGTGCTGGCGGACACCCACAGACGTCCTATGTGTACTGAAAAGACAGCCGACGTTGGCGAAAATAACCCGAACAGTCCACGAGAAGGGTCAGCGTGCTGAGTCCAAGGACTAACGTGCTTATATGTGTACTGATGGACAGCCACAGACGTCCTGTGTGTGCTGACGGACACACACGGACAGCCACGGACATCCTGTGTGTGCTGACGTACACCCACGGACGTCTTGTGTGTGCTGACGGACACCCACGGACGTCCCGTGTGTACTGCACAGACAGCCCACATGGGCCAAAATCACCTGAACAGTCCACGGGAAGGGTCAGCGTGCTGAGTCCAAGGACCAACATGCTGGTATGTGTACTGATGGACAGCCACGGACGTCCTGTGTGTGCTGACGTAAACACACGGACACACACGGATAGCCACGGACGTACTGTGTGTGCTGGCGGACACCCACAGACGTCTTGTGTGTACTGAACAAACAGTCCACGTGGGCCAAAATCACCCGAACAGTCCACGAGAAGGGTCAGCATGCTGAGTCCAAGGACCAACGTGCTGATATGTGTATTGATGGACAGCCACATACGTCCTGTGTGTGCTGACAGACATACACAGACACACACGAACACACACAGACAGCCACGGATGTCATGTGTGTGCTGACGGACTGCCACAGACGTCTAGTGTGTGCTGGCGGACACCCACGGACGTTCTGTGTGTACTGAACAGACAGCCCAAGTGGGCCAAAATCACCCAAACAGTACACGGGAAGGGCTAGCATGCTGAGTCCAAGGACCAGCGTCTTTATATGTGTACTGATGGACAGCCACGGACGTCCTGTGTGTGCTGACGGACACACACAGACACACAAGGACAGCCATGGACGTCCTATGTGTGCTGGCGAACACCCACAGACGTCATGTGGGTACTGAACAGACAGCCTACGTGGGCCAAAATCACCCGAACAGTCCACGAGAAGGGTCAGCGTGCTGATTCCAAGGACCAACGTGCTAATATGTGTACTGATGGACAGCCACAGACGTCCTGTGTGTGCTGACGGACACACAAAGACGTCCTATGTGTGCTGACGGACACCCACAGACGTCTTGTGTATACTGAACAGACAGCCCAGGTAGGCCAAAATCACCCAAACAGTCCACAGGAAGGGCCAGCGTGCTGAGTCCAAGGACCAGCGTGCTGAGTCCAAACACCAGCGTCCTGATATGTGTACTGATGGACAGCCACAGACGTTCTATGTGTGCTGACGGACACACACAGACAGCCACGGACGTCCTGTGTGTTCTGGAGGACACCCACAGACGTCTTATGTGTACTGAAAAGACAGCCCACGTTGGCCAAAATAACCAAAACAGTCCACGAGAAGGGTAAGCGTGCTGAGTCCAAGGACCAACATGCTTATATGTGTACTGATGGACAGCCACAGACGTCCTGTGTGTGCTGACGGACACACACGGACAGCCACGGACATCCTGTGTGTGCTGACGTACACCCACGGACGTCTTGTGTGTGCTGACGGACACCCACGGACGTCCTGTGTGTACTGCACAGACAGCCCACGAGGGCCAAAATCACCCGAACAGTCCACGAGAAGGGTCAGCGTGCTGAGTCCAAGGACCAACGTGCTGATATGTGTACTGATGGACAGCCACGGACGTCCTGTGTGTGCTGACGTACACACACAGACACACACGGACAGCCATGGACGTCCTGTGTGTGCTGGCGGACAACCACGGACGTCCTGTGTGTACTGAACAGACAGCCCACGTGGGCAAAATCACCCGAACAGTCCACGAGAAGGGTCAGCGTGCTGAGTCCAAGGACTAACGTGCTGATATGTGTACTGATGGACAGCCACATACGTCCGGTGTGTGCTGACGGACATACACGGACACACACAGACAGCCACGGAAGTCCTGTGTGTGCTGACGGACTGCCACAGATGTCTAGTGTGTGCTGGCGGACACCCACGGACATCCTGTGTGTACTGAACAGACAGCCCAGGTGGCCAAAATCACCCAAACAGTACACGGGAAGGGCTAGCGTGCTGAGTCCAAGGACCAGCGTCTTTATATGTGTACTGATGGACAGCCACAGACGTTCTGTGTGTGTTGACGGACACACACAGACACACACGGACAGCCACAGACGTCCTGTGTGTGCTGACGGACACACACGAATGTCATGTGTGTACTGAACAGACAGCCCACGTGGGCCAAAATCACCGAAACAGTTCACGGGAAGGGTCAGCGTGCTGAGTCCAAGGACCAATGTGCTGATATGTGTACTGATGGACAGCCACGGACGTCCTGTGTGTGCTGACGTACACACGGACACACACGGACAGCCACAGACGTCTTGTGTGTGCTGGCGGACACCCATGGACGTCCTGGGTGTACTCAACAGACAGCCCACGTGGGCAAAAATCACCCGAACAGTCCACGAGAAGGGTCAGCGTGCTGTGTCTAAGGACCAACGTGCTGATATATGTACTGATGGACAGCCACAGACGTCCTGTGTATGCTCATGGACACAAACTGACATCCTATGTGTGCTGACGGACACCCACGGACGTCTTGTGTGTACTGAACAGACAGCCCACGTGGGCCAAAATAACCCGAACAGTCCACGGGAAAGGCCAGCGTGCTGAGCCCATGGACCAACGTGCTAATATGTGTACAGATGGATAGCCACGGACGTCCTGTGTGTGCAGACGGACACACACAGACACACACAGACAGCCACGGACGTCCTGTGTGTGCTGGCGGACACCCACAGACGTCTTGTGTGTACTGAACAGACAGCCTACGTGGGCCAAAATCACCCGAACAGTCCACACGAAGGGTCAGCGTTCTGATTCCAAGGACCAACGTGCTAATATGTGTACTGATGGACAGCCACAGACATCCTGTGAGTGCTGACGGACACACAAAGAAATCTTATGTGTGCTGATGGACACACATGGATGTCTTGTGTGTACTGAACAGACAGCCCACGTGGGCCAAAATAACCCGAACAGTCCACGGGAAGGGTCAGCGTGCTGAGTCCAAGGACCAACGTGCTGAGTTGTGTACTGATGAATAGCCACAGACGTCCTGGGTGTGCTGACGGACACACACGGACGTCCTGTGTGTGCTGACAGACACCCACAGACGTCTTGTGTGTACTGAACAGACAGCCGACGAGGGCCAAAATCAACCGAACAGTCCATGGTAAGGGCTAGCGTGCTGAGTCTGTTGTAGGCACAGGGGGGGGGGGGGGTAACCCACGAATTGGTTGAATGGTGGAACCAAGGTTTAAACCTGAAAACAAAGAGAACCGATTTTTATGAGTTTTTAGAGTTTTATAATGCAAACAGACACAATTATGAAAACGAATGAGATGATGATGATAATGATAATAAAACAAGATAATTAAACAAAGGATAGGATGGAATCAAGCTGCTGGTTGTGTAACAATCTCAGGTTGATCAAAGGATGGTTGATGTGGAATTAGATGGAGCTTTGCTTGCTGGTTGTGTAACTGATGGACAGCCACGGACGTCCTGTGTGTGCTGACGAATACACACAGACACAGACGGACACATACGGACAGCCACAGACATCCTTTGTGTTCTGGCGGATACCCACGGACGTCCTATCTGTACTGAACAGACAGCCCACGTTGGCCAAAATCACCCGAACAGTCCACGGGAAGGGTAAGCGTGCTGAGTCCAAGGACCAACGTGCTGATATGTGTAGTGATGAACAGCCATGGATGTCATGTGTGTTCTGACGGACCCACATAGACAGCCACGGACGTCCGGTGAGTGCTTACGGACACCCACGAACGTCCTGTGTGTGCTGACGGACAACCATGGACATTCTGTGTGTGTTGACGGACACACACAGACAAACACGGACAGCCACGGACATTCTGTGTGTGCTGACGGATACCCACGGATGTCCTGTGTGTGCTGACAGACACCCACGGACAGCCACGGACGTCCTGTGTGTGCTGACGGACACCTAATGACGTCCTGTGTGTACTGAACAGAAAGCCCACGTGGGCCAAAATCACCCGAACAGTCCACAGGAAGGGTCAGCGTGCTGAGTCCAAGGACCAACGTGCTGATATGTGTACTGATGGACAGCCACGGACGTCCTGTTTGTCCTGATCGACCCAAATAGACAGCCACGGACGTCCGGTGTGTGCTTACAGACACCCACGAACGTCCTGTCTGTTCTGACGGACAACCACGGACGTCCTGTGTGTACTGAACAGACAGCCCACGTGGGCCAAAATCACCCAAACAGTCCACGAGAAGGGTCATCGTCCTGAGTCCAAGGACCAACGTGCTGATATATGTACTGATGGACAGCCACAGAAGTCCTGTGTGTGCTGACGGACACACACAGACGTCCTATGTGTGCTGACGGACACCCACAGACGTCTTGTGTGTACTGAACAGACAGCCCACGTGGGCCAAAAACACCCAAACAGTCCACGGGAAGGGCCGGCGTGCTGAGTCCAAGGGCCGGCGTGCTGAGTCCGAGGACCAGCGTGCTGATATGTGTACTGATTTACAGCCGCGAACGTCCTGTGTGGGCTGACGGACACACACACACACACACGGACAGCGACGGACATCCTGTGTGTTCTGGGGGCCACCCACGGACGTCTTGTGTGTACTGAACAAACAGCCCACGTGGGCCAAAATCACCCGAACAGTCCACGGGAAGGGTCAGTGTGCTGAGTCCAAGGACCAGCGTGCTGAGTCCAAGGATCAGCGTGCTGTGTGTGCTGACGGACACACACAAACGCCACGGACGTCCTGTGTGTGCTGGCGGACACCCACAGATGTCCTGTGTGTACTGAACCGACAGCCCACATGGGCCAAAATCACCCAAACAGTCCACGGGAAGGGCCAGCATGCTGAGTCCAAGGACCAACGTGCTGATATGTGTACTGATGAACAGCCACGGACGTCCAGGGTGTGCTGACAGACACACACGGACAGACACAGACGTCCTGTCCGTGCTGACGGACACCCACGGACGTCCTGTGTGTGCTGACGGACACCCACGGATGTCCTGTGTGTACTGAACAGCAGCCCACGTGGGCCAAAATCACCCGAACAGTCCACGGGAAGGGCCAGCATGCTGAGTCCAAGGACCAGCGTGCTGATATGTGTACTGATGGGCAGCCACGGACGTCGTGTGTGTGCTGACAGACACACACGGACGTCCTGTGTGTGCTGGCGGACACCCACAGATGTCCTGTGTGTACCGAACCGACAGCCCACGTGGGCCAAAATCACCCAAACAGTCCACAGGAAGGTCCAGCGTGCTGAGTCCAAGGACCAGCATGCTGATATGTGTACATAAGGACAGCCACGGACGTCCTGTGTGTGCTTACGGACACACACGGACAGCCACGGATGTCCTGTGTGTGCTGACAGACACCCACGGACGTCCTGTGTGTACTGAACAGACAGCCCACGTTGGCCAAAATAACCCGAACAGTCCACGGGAAGGGTCAGCGTGCTGAGTCCAAGGACAAACGTGCTGATATGTATACTGATGGAAATCCACGGACGTCCTGTGTGTGCTGACGTACACACACGGACACACAGGGACAGCCATGGACATCTTGTGTGTGTGCTGGCAGACACCCACGGACTTCCTGTGTGTACTGAACAGACAGCCCACGTGGGCCAAAATCACCCGAAAAGTCCACGAGAAGGGTCAGCGTGCTGAGTCCAAGGACTAACGTGCTGATATGTGTACTGATGGACAGCCACAGATGTCATGTGTGTGCTGACGGACACACACGGACAGCTACGGACGTCCTGTGTGTGCTGACAGACACACACGGATGTCCTGTGTGTTCACGGATACCCACGGACGTCCTGTATGTACTGAACAGACAGCCCACATGGGCCAAAAACACCCGAACAGTCCACGGGAAGGGCCGGCGTGCTGAGTCCAAGGGCCGGCGTGCTGAGTCCGAGGACCAGCGTGCTGATATGTGTACTGATTTACAGACACGAACGTCCTGTGTGGGCTGACGGACACACACAGACACACACGGACAGCGACGGACATCCTGTGTGTTCTGGGGGCCACCCACGGACGTCTTGTGTGTACTGAACAGACAGCCCACGTGGGCCAAAATCATCCGAACAGTCCACGGGAAGGGTCAGTGTGCTGAGTCCAAGGACCAATGTTGATAGAACCAAAATAAGGATCACTCTTTCGGTAAGGTTGATATGAACTCAGATCCGAGAGGATTGAGAACTGATGGTATGAACGGTGACACTAAGGGTTGCGGAATAGCCCAAAGATACTACCAGACTTCGATCGTTGCCGGATGTGACGCACCGGTCCAACAAAAGAAGGATCGAAACTTGGAGATAACCTCACCAAGAAACTAAGAAGTGTTCTAAACAAAGATCAATGAGAGTAAAAACTCAAAAGAATGAAAGCAAAACAAAATTATCCTATTCAGATCTGATGGTTACATTATATAGAAGTTCTAGTCAAAAGACTTAAAGAAAAATGTGGGAAATCTAAAGATAGAAAATGACCAGATCTGGTCAAGCACGAAAATCAACATTGACTGCAAGTGAACCCTTCAAATTCCACTGTCCAGATTCAATGAACCTTCAGCATGTCGCGCGGACAGGGCCAGAACGCGATCAGGACAGTCCAAACTAGCCGGAAATGAAGTTGCACGGCCTAACTTGAAATCCATTCAATCAAATTGATATCTGCCATGACCATTCTTCTTAGAATGCAAAACAGGTCGGGTAAGCTGGGATTCAGTACGAGGGATTCGATCGTCTGGTCATGAGTTTTGAAGAAGTTCCAATCCGGTCGCGCGGGCAGTACGTACGGTACAGTCCAGAATTGAGTAGCGATGACCTATCTCAGGATTGGTGCGTCCGAATGTGATTTCGTCTCGACTGTTCTTCATGAAATGGAAAACAGTATGGTGGATACAAAATCTGGTACGGTCAAATTGGTCATCTGGCCATGGTTCCAGCCAAGGCTCCCATCCGGATGCATGTGGGACAGCCCAGTACAGTGTCCGGTCAGTCTGGTCAGTATGGTGAAAAACATGAACCTCAGTTGAAATCTTCAGAACATTCTGATCTCCAGGCTGGTTCGTCTCCATGTGCTGATCCGTGGACCGCGGTCTATCAAATGTGCTGATATGTGTACTGATGGACAGCCACAGACGTCATGTGTGTGCTGACGGATATACACGGACACACAAGGACTGCCACGGACGTCCTGTGTGTGCTGGCGGACACCCACAGACGTCCTATGTGTACTGAAAAGACAGCCCACATGGGCCGAAATCACCCGAACAGTCCACGAGAAGGATCAGCGTGCTGAGTCCAAGGACCAACGTGCTGATATGTGTACTGATGGACAGCCACATACGTCCTGAGTGTGCTGATGGACACGCACGGACGTCCTGTGTGTGCTGACAGACACCCACGGACATACACGGACAGCAATGGACGTCCTGTGTGTGCTGACGGACGCGCACTGACGTCCTGTGTGTACTGAACAGACAGCCAACGTGGGCCAAAATCACCCGAACAGTCCAGGGAAGGGCCAGCGTCTTGAGTCCAAGGACCAGCGTGCTGATATGTGTATTTGTCACGCCCCCAATCCTGGAAAGGATTGTCGGGACGGCCATGGTTCGAGGAAACGTACCAGCCAGTCTTAGGACATCAAGGCAAGTGTTCCATGGTCAAGAAAGAAGGTTAAGCACATAAGGAAACTTCGACTTAACCTTATAAGAGAAAAGAGACAGCTAGGACGAGTAAGACAGTAGCTGGACGAGATAGAGAAGTAGCTCGACCAGCTTAACGAATCTAGGTTGAGTTCACTCCAGCTCAGCCACTACTAAGTCAGCTCCACTAGCTGGACTACTTGCTCACTCAGCTGAGGAAGCTGGGAGTCAGCTCATCTCAGCTAGACGGACTGTTCGGGTTTTAGGCCGATGGTCCGGGTCCTGGTCAGTGGCGGGCTGTGAGGTCCGGCCATGAGGCCGTTGGGCTGTTGGGTCTTTGGTCAAGGCCGTGGGCTAAGTCCAAGAGGCTTGGGGCGTGGGTTGGGCTTGTGACCGACCCCAAACCCAATCAGAAAGGGTGAAGGGATGCAAGTGGCCGAAAGGGGACAACCCTTGGCCGATGGTGCCCATTCGCTAGCAAGTCGTGCCTGTTCGTGGGGCAAGACTTACCCCCTCGTTTTCTATAAATATGGGGGCTCTCTGGTCGATTTCATTATCCATTTTCAGAGTAAAATACTCAGAGAAAAATGTAGAGAGAGAGAGAGAGTCCCGGCCAAGAGATCAGCCGGAAAAGGGCCGGTCGTGGTGGTTTAGTATCTCCGGCAAGGAGAACGGTTTAGGAGAGAGGAGGCCGTGTGGTTATGGATACCCAAGGCATATAGAAAGGTCTGGAGAAGGACTCCAACCCCGTGGTTCAGTCAGATAGGGTCAGTGGGGTAACCACCGACTCATCGGCTAAGACAATCGGACAGTCCAAACCAGTCTAGCCATGGGCGTTTGGGTTGTGTCCTATTCTTCTTATTCTTTTCATCTATTTCTTCTTCTACTCCTTCTGTACATTGGCGTGGCCTTGTGGATATGTTAGGGTTGGTTATAACCGTGGTTCTGGTTGAGTAATGCGGTCGCGGTCCATAACCGATGAGTTAGGCGCGCGCATGGTCTAAACCGGCCTCAGGTGATCCGACTGGATAGGGGCGGTTCTGTTCTGATCTGAACGGTTGCAACCCTTCCCTGAACAGTCACAATGGTTCATGACTTGTGTAGGTTAAGGCGTGGTCCTTTGGCCATAGGCCGGACACACGCACGGACCAGACAGTCCATACGGACGGTTAGGTCGAACGGTTGGAACATCTGAATGGGTGCGAGTTGCCAAGGGTCATGAGTTGCCAAGAGGCACGTGTGTCCAAAGGGTACTAGTTCCCAAAGGGTTTGAGTTCCAAACGGTGCCATTGGTTCAAGGCTTCGGCCGAACCAAGTGGACAGTCCGCATGGTCGAACGGACGGACGGCTAGTTTAACCGGAGTGTTGTGTAGCAAGGTCTGATCGGTTGCAAGGCAATCCGGTTTGGTCTTGGGCCTTACTCATTAGTATAGATCCAGGTTTTGGGTTGGATCAGGTAAGAAGGTCCGTGAGCCTTTGGGCCGGACTTATAACTGGCCGATCGCACCTAGATCTTAACTAGACGGTTAGATGGGACTATGGACGATCCGACTATGGTTGGATGGTTCTGGCTGCAAAGGCTAAGTGGGATATCTTACAATCAACTTTGGGTTGGTGAGTAGGATAGGCGCCATATGCCTTATGTAGGGCGTAGAACCACATGATGGCAATGGAAGGCCGGTTATATCAGTACATGCTAAGTGGACGATGGCTTATCAAGTCTAGTGGTCGGATCATGTTTCATGACGATGGTTCGATAGCCGAACACTAGTATGGATAGTCACGTTGTTGGAGTAAGAGTATTGATGTGATGCTTCTATATATCAACCTTGGTGTTGATAGCTTCGAGTTTGGCTAAGAGTCATGACGAAGCGTGTGGCTAGTACTATGTGTCGTAGACCATAGATACTGAGCCTAAGTGTGATTGTTCAAGGAAGGCGTGTAAGATCTGATCATGGTTGAGTATGGACGACCTGACCTCTGAATGATGGTTCAAGGTGTCGGAACTAATCTGATTAAGGAATGCATCGGTTGGTATGAACAAATCATATATGTTGTCTGGGTTAAGTCCCAAGGCCGGTCAGGCCAGATGATGACTCATCAGTTCCAAGTCATGTGAGGATTGTTGGTTGATTGACTTAGGATCTAATGAGCTTTGTCAGTCCAAAAGATGGACTTGGTACTATTGCCTATAAGGCAAAAGGATTTCGGATTATGCATGAGCCGAGAAAGGCCAGATGCAAACCCTTATCCTTTCAAAGACTTCTCAAAGGTTACTTATTTCTGTGGGGATGGTTGGTTGAATGACTAAGTACCTAGGGGAGTTGTTTGATGCAGGAGTCAAGATAAGGACCTTAACTAAGATCATTGAGTGATCGTGGTCCAGCTGTCAAGCAAGAGCAATTTGAGTCAATGGAGGACCGATGAGCTAATAAGCTCCATAGATTTGGCAAAGGTATGATCTAGCATTTACTTATGTAGATCTAGATAGAATGGTTTAGGGGAATGGAACCTCGGAATCGTATGGCTTGGTTTGGGTTTAGGATTGACCTTTAAGCTAATTGGTAGTTGAGTAAACTGACCAAGGCTAAGGTGATTCGACCAGACAAGTGTTAGATTGGTTTTAGACCAATGGTTAACTAGAAAATAATCTGCTGCTTATCTGTTGAAAGGATCTATGCTATTAATGACTAGGGAAGTCTTTAGCTAAGGTTTAAGTTAACCCTCGCCTTTAGGCGATATTATAAATAAAGGGCAAAAATTAAGAGGTTCGGCCAGGAAGTGGACCGAGCGACGTGAGGCATCGAACGCGGCCTAGGCGGCCGGGATCGGGTCTTACAAGTTGGTATCAGAGCATGCTTGATCCTGTTTAGGACAACGCTCTAAGATGTTGAGATCCAAACCGAAATTATTTCCAAAAACTATGATGACTATGGAACCTTAGTTGGGGTGAGCCAAGAAAGAGTTGAGGTAAGCTAGGGTATCATTGTGAATGTGGGAGTTCTAAGATGAACCGGCTTAGCCAAGATACGTTCTCCAAGGGCAAGATCCTAAAAACAGAAAGGTTGGTCGATCTAGTTATTTAGAAGTAATAGACGGGTTGCAAGGGATGGAAGCAATGCAAAACTTGTTTATGGATTACCTGGACAAGGGAAGTAACATGGACCAGAGAGTGGCTTAGGTTGACATAAACGTGCAGCACTCTACTGAAGTTAAGTGTTATCCCTTGATGGTCGTTCATAATAAGTAAAGCATATGCAATGTAAATCTGACTCAAAGGAGACACTACATGACCAGTACACGAGTGGATTTGTGATCAGATGGATCAGCTAGGACTCGGTATAGGTCAAGGTAGGTTTCCTTAGATCTAGTTGGATGGAATGAATCAATTCCAATCTGAATCCATCCAAGGAAAGAATGAGGAAACTCAGGGTGTTCATTCCAATCATTGAAAGAACATGATGTTAAGTATCTTAGTATGATGGGGATTGAGGTATATTATAATTGCTGTTGTGAATGGTGTGAGCATTCGCAATAGTAAGGTGCTTTGGAGAATGGTATGGGACGTTTTCCAAATGTGTGATTAAACCGAAATCCTACTCATCTAGGTACCCACTGGAAGTGGAACGGGTGGCTTTGTTGGAGTCTAACTTGGCTTAAGAAGCTAAGCTTAAGGCTAAGCCACAGTCTGGCCCATCGGGCAAGACTAATGATAAAAAGAGAAAATGGGACCGGGTGGACGGAGGCAAGACCTCTGGTGGCCGACCTGCGTGTTCCAAATATTGACAGAACCATCCTGGTGAGTGCTGGAAGGCCAAGGGGGGCTTGTGTTCGTTGTGGCAGCATGGACCATGGGGTTCAGAACTGTCCTCGACCGAACCAGTCTGGTAGAAGCGGCCAGATGACCTGTTTCCATTGTGCCAGCAAGGACATTTCCAATCGGATTCTTCCAAGCTGCAAGGAAGTCAGGGGAAGGGCCGTGGAGATTCAGGAAAGGCGTCCCAAGGCAAACCAACCACAACACCGAGGGTGTATGGACTGTCACGAGACGACGGAGCTTCCGGATTTTTTTATTCGATCTCTGGCAATCTCTAAATTTATCTTTTTACATTCAAGTAGTAATGCTTGGTCTGGAACCTAGAATGTGGTCTAGGGAATTCTGATGGGGGTCTCTGATAGGAACCTTCATGATTGGTGGTGTAAAAACCAACGTACTTTCCGACGCAGGGGCTACGCATAGGTTTTGTGAGTCCGGGACTGGTCGGAAAGGGTCTGTTCTGTCTGTACGCTGGTGATAATTTTGGGATAGTGAGGGCAGCCGGTGGGCAAGCCAGGAACTCGCTAGATCTCATGTCGAATATCCCAGTGCAGATCCAGGGAAAGGTCTTCCCTGTGAATCTGGTCTGTGTCCACCTAAAGAATCACGAGATGATCCTAGGTATGGACTGGTTGGGAAAGTATCGGGCCACTCTCGATTGCCATAAAGGTCGTGTGTAATTGGAGACTGGGATTCATCCGATCCAGTACCAATATCTGTGTCCGGCTCAAGAGAAAGTCGTGGTTTCAGCAGTTCGAGTGATTCGGATGCTGGAACAGGGTTGTCAGTCCTTTTTGGCTACAATTACAACTATAGAGCCTACAGTTATGTCTGTTTGAAAGACCTTTATGAGGATTCGTTGGTGTCTGAGTTCCCAGATGTGTTCTGTTCGCTACAGGGTGTCCCCCCTGATAGGTCGGATCCATTTATGATTGAACTGGAACCAGGGACAGCTCCGCTGTCCTAGAATCCGTTTCTGTCGGCTCCGGCCGAGATGGCAGGGCCGAATTTGCCCATGTCCAAGAGAGGACCATGGTCGCAGTACAACCAAGTTGGAGTTTGACCTACGGTTGAGAATGATCAAGTCCAGTAATGGACGAGGATCAGGCCACGACCTATTCGGAGATGGACCTATGGTCGTGGTGAAACGGTCGAGTCCCTGAGTGGACCAGGACCGGAGTACGATCACGTCCGTAAATGGACCAGGATTGAATTATGACAAAGACCAATGAAGGACAGAAGTCAAGTCTGAGGCATTTTTAGTCTGGAGGGACTAAGATCGCAACCACCTGTGTGTACTGAACAGCAGCCCACGTGGGCCAAAATCACCCGAACAGTCCACGGGAAGGGCCAGCATGCTGAGTCCAAGGACCAGCGTGCTGATATGTGTACTGATGGGCAGCCACGGACGTCGTGTGTGTGCTGACGGACACACATGGACAGCGACGGATGTCCTGTGTGTGCTGGCGGACACCCACAGATGTCCTGTGTGTACCGAACCGACAGCCCACGTGGGCCAAAATCACCCAAACAGTCCACAGGAAGGGCCAGCGTGCTGAGTCCAGGGACCAGCATGCTGATATGTGTACATAAGGACAGCCACAGACGTCCTGTGTGTGCTTACGGACACACACGGACAGCCATGGATGTCCTGTGTGTGCTGACAGACACCCACGGACGTCCTGTGTGTACTGAACAGACAGCCCACGTTGGCCAAAATCACCCGAACAGTCCACGGGAAGGGTCAGCGTGCTGAGTCCAAGGACAAACGTGCTGATATGTATACTGATGGAAATCCACGGACGTCCTGTGTGTGCTGACGTACACACACGGACACACAGGGACAGCCATGGACATCTTGTGTGTGCTGGCAGACACCCACGGACTTCCTGTGTGTACTGAACAGACAGCCCACGTGGGCCAAAATCACCCGAAAAGTCCACGAGAAGGGTCAGCGTGCTGAGTCCAAGGACTAACGTGCTGATATGTGTACTGATGGACAGCCACAGACGTCATGTGTGTGCTGACGGACACACACGGACAGCTACGGACGTCCTGTGTGTGCTGACAGACACACACGGATTTCCTGTGTGTGCTGACGGATACCCACGGACGTCCTGTATGTACTGAACAGACAGCCCACGTGGGCAAAAAACACCCAAATAGTCCACGGGAAGGGCCGGCGTGCTGAGTCCAAGGGCCGTCGTGCTGAGTCCGAGGACCAGCGTGCTGATATGTGTACTGATTTACAGCCACGAACGTCCTGTGTGGGCTGACGGACACACACAGACACACACGGAGAGCGACGGACATCCTGTGTGTTCTGGGGGCCACCCACAGACATCTTGTGTGTGCTGAACAGACAGCCCACGTGGGCCAAAATCATCCGAACAATCCACGGGAAGGGTCAGTGTGCTGAGTCCAAGGACCAATGTTGATAGAACCAAAATAAGGATCACTCTTTCGGTAAGGTTGATATGAACTCAGATCCGAGAGGATTGAGAACTGATGGTATGAACGGTGACACTAAGGGTTGCGGAATAGCCCAAAGATACTACCAGACTTCGATCGTTGCCGGATGTGACGCACCGGTCCAACAAAAGAAGGATCGAAACTTGGAGATAACCTCACCAAGAAACTAAGAAGTGTTCTAAACAAAGATCAATGAGAGTAAAAACTCAAAAGAATGAAAGCAAAACGAAATTATCTTATTCAGATCTGATGGTTACATTATATAGAAGTTCTAGTCAAAAGACTTAAAGAAAAATGTGGGAAATCTAAACATAGAAAATAATAAAATTGACCAGATCTGGTCAAGCACGAAAATCAACATTGACTGCAAGTGAACCCTTCAAATTCCACTGTCCAGATTCAATGAACCTTCAGCATGTCCCGTGGACAGGGCCAGAACGCGATCAGGACAGTCCAAACTAGCCAGAAATGAAGTTGCACGGCCTAACTTGAAATCCATTCAATCAAATTGATATCTGCCATGACCATTCTTCTTAGAATGCAAAACAGGTCGGGTAAGCTGAGATTCAGTACGAGGGATTCGATCGTCTGGCCATGAGTTTTGAAGAAGTTCCAATCCGGTCGCGCGGGCAGTACGTACGGTACAGTCCAGAATTGAGTAGCGATGACCTATCTCAGGATTGGGGCGTCCGAATGCGATTTCGTCTCGACTGTTCTTCATGAAATGGAAAACAGTATGGTGGATACAAAATCTGGTACGGTCAAATTGGTCATCTTGCCATGGTTCCAGCCAAGGCTCCCATCCGGATGCATGTGGGACAGCCCAGTACAGTGTCCGGGCAGTCTGGTCAGTATGGTGAAAAACATGAACCTCAGTTGAAATCTTCAGAACATTCTGATCTCCAGGCTGGTTCGTCTCCATGTGCTGATCCGTGGACCGCGGTCTATCAAATGTGCTGATATGTGTACTGATGGACAGCCACAGACGTCATGTGTGTGCTGACGGACATACACGGACACACACGGACAGCCACGGACGTCCTGTGTGTGCTGGCGGACACCCACAGACGTCCTATGTGTACTGAAAAGACAGCCCACATGGGCCGAAATCACCCGAACAGTCCACGAGAAGGATCAGCGTGCTGAGTCAAAGGACCAACGTGCTGATATGTGTACTGATGGACAGCCACATACGTCCTGAGTGTGCTGATGGACACGCACGGACGTCCTGTGTGTGCTGACAGACACCCACGGACATACACGGACAGCAATGGACGTCCTGTGTGTGCTGACGGACGCGCACTGACGTCCTGTGTGTACTGAACAGACAGCCCACGTGGGCCAAAATCACCCGAACAGTCCAGGGAAGGGCCAGCGTCCTGAGTCCAAGGACCAGCGTGCTGATATGTGTATTTGTCACGCCCCCAATCCTGGAAAGGATTGTCGGGACGGCCATGGTTCGAGGAAACGTACCAGCCAGTCTTAGGACATCAAGGCAAGCGTTCCATGGTCAAGAAAGAAGGTTAAGCACATTAGGAAACTTCAACTTAACCTTATAAGGGAAAAGAGACAGCTAAGACGAGTAAGACGGTAGCTGGACGAGATTGAGAAGTAGCTCGACCAGCTTAACGAAGCTAGGTTGAGTTCACTCCAGCTCAGCCACTACTAAGTCAGCTCCACTAGCTGGACTACTAGCTCACTCAGCTGAGGAAGCTGGGAGTCAGCTCATCTCAGCTAGACGGACTGTTTGGGTTTTAGGCCGATGGTCCGGGTCCGGGTCAGTGGCGGGCTGTGAGGTCCGCCCATGAGGCCGTTGGGCTGTAGGGTCTTTGGTCAAGGCCGTGGGCTAAGTCCAAGAGGCTTGGGGCGTGGGTTGGGCTTGTGACCGACCCCAAACCCAATCAGAAAGGGTGAAGGGATGCAAGTGGCCGAAAGGGGACAACCCTTGGCCGATGGTGCCCATTCGCTAGCAAGTCGTGCCTGTTCGTGGGGCAAGACTTACCCCCTCGTTTTCTATATATATGGGGGCTCTCTTGTCGATTTCATTATCCATTTTCAGAGTAAAATAGTCAGAGAAAAACGTAGAGAGAGAGAGAGAGTCCCGGCCAAGAGATCGGCCGGAAAAGGGCCGGTCGTGGTGGTTTAGTATCTCCGGCAAGGAGAACGGTTTAGGAGAGAGGAAGCCGTGTGGTTATGGATACCCAAGGCATATAGAAAGGTCTGGAGAAGGACTCCAACCCCGTGGTTCAGTCAGATAGGGTCAGTGGGGTAACCACCGACTCATCGGCTAAGACAATCGGACAGTCCAAACCAGTCTAGCCATGGGCGTTTGGGTTGTGTCCTATTCTTCTTATTCTTTTCATCTATTTCTTCTTCTACTCCTTCTGTACATTGGCGTGGCCTTGTGGATATGTTAGGGTTGGTTATAACCGTGGTTCTGGTTGAGTAATGCGGTCGTGGTCCATAACCGACGAGTTAGGCGCGCACATGGTCTAAACCGGCCTCAGGTGATCCGATTGGATAGGGGCAGTTCTGTTCTGATCTGAACGGTTGCAACCCTTCCATGAACAGTCACAATGGTTCATGACTTGTGTAGGTTAAGGCGTGGCCCTTTGGCCATAGGCCGGACACACACATGGACCAGACAGTCCATACGGACGGTTAGGTCGAACGGTTGGAACATCTGAATGGGTGCGAGTTGCCAAGGGTCATGAGTTGCCAAGAGGAACGTGTGTCCAAAGGGTACTAGTTCCCAAAGGGTTTGAGTTCCAAACGGTGCCATTGGTTCAAGGCTTCGGCCGAACCAAGTGGACAGTCCGCGGCTGCATGGTCTAACGGACGGACGGCTAGTTTAACCGAAGTGTTGTGTAGCAAGGTCTGATCGGTTGCAAGGCAATCCGGTTTGGTCTTGGGCCTTACTCATTAGTATAGATCCAGGTTTTGGGTTGGATCAGGTAAGAAGGTCCGTGAGCCTTTGGGCCGGACTTATAACTGGCCGATCGCACCTAGATCTTAACTAGACGGTTTGATGGGACTATGGACGATCCGACTATGGTTGGATGGTTCTGGCCGCAAAGGCTAAGTGGGATATCTTACAATCAACTTTGGGTTGGTGAGTAGGATAGGCGCCATATGCCTTATGTAGGGCGTAGAACCACATGATGGCAATGGAAGGCCGGTTATATCAGTACATGCTAAGTGGACGATGGCTTATCAAGTCTAGTGGTCGGATCATGTTTCATGACGATGGTTCGATGGCCGAACACTAGTATGGATAGTCACGTTGCTGGAGTAAGAGTATTGATGTGATGCTTCTATATATCAACCTTGGTGTTGATAGCTTCGAGTTTGGCTAAGAGTCATGACGAAGCGTGTGGCTAGTACTATGTGTCGTAGACCATAGATACTGAGCCTAAGTGTGATTGTTCAAGGAAGGCCGTGTAAGATCTGATCATGGTTGAGTATGGATGACCTGACCTCTGAATGATGGTTCAAGGTGTCGGACCTAATCTGATTAAGGAATGCATCGGTTGGTATGAACAAATCATATATGTTGTCTGGGTTAAGTCCCAAGGCCGGTCAGGCCAGATGATGACTCATCAGTTCCAAGTCATGTGAGGATTGTTGGTTGATTGACTTAGGATCTAATGAGCTTTGTCAGTCCAAAAGATGGACTTGGTACTATTGCCTATAAGGCAAAAGGATTTCGGATTGTGCATGAGCCGAGAAAGGCCAGATGCAAACCCTTATCCTTTCAAAGACTTCTCAAAGGTTACTTATTTCTGTGGGGATGGTTGGTTGAATGACTAAGTACCTAGGGGAGTTTTTTGATGCAGGAGTCAAGATAAGGACCTTAAGTAAGATTGAGTGATCGTGGTCCAGCTGTCAAGCAAGAGCAATTTGAGTCAATGGAGGACCGATGAGCTAATAAGCTCCATAGATGTGGCAAAGGTATGATCTAGCATTTACTTATGTAGATCTAGATAGAATGGTTTAGGGGAATGGAACCTCAGAATCGTATGGCTTGGTTTGGGTTTAGGATTGACCTTTAAGCTAATTGGTAGTTGAGTAAACTGACCAAGGCTAAGGTGATTCGACCAGACAAGTGTTAGATTGGTTTTAGACCAATGGTTAACTAGAAAATAATCCGCTGCGTATCTGTTGAAAGGATCTATGCTATTAATGACTAGGGAAGTCTTTAGCTAAGGTTTAAGTTAGCCCTCGCCTTTAGGCGATATTATAAATAAAGGGCAAAAATTAAGAGGTTCGGCCAGGAAGTGGACCGAGCGACGTGAGGCATCGACCGCGGCCTAGGCGGCCGGGATCGGGTCTTACAAGTTGGTATCAGAGCATGCTTGATCCTGTTTAGGACAACGCTCTAAGATGTTGAGTTCCAAACCGAAATTATTTCCAAAAACTATGATGACTATGGAACCTTAGTTGGGGTGAGCCAAGAAAGAGTTGAGGTAAGCTAGGGTATCATTGTGAATGTGGGAGTTCTAAGATGAACCGGCTTAGCCAAGATACGTTCTCCAAGGGCAAGATCCTAAAAACAGAAAGGTTGGTCGATCTAGTTATTTAGAAGTAATAGACGGGTTGGAAGGGATGGAAGCAATGCAAAACTTGTTTATGGATTACCTGGACAAGGGAAGTAACATGGACCAGAGAGTGGCTTAGGTTGACATAAACGTGCAGCACTCTACTGAAGTTAAGTGTTATCCCTTGATGGCCGTTCATAATAAGTAAAGCATATGCAATGTTAAATCTGACTCAAAGGAGACACTACATGACCAGTACACGAGTGGATTTGTGATCAGATGGATCAGCTAGGACTCGGTATAGGTCAAGGTAGGTTTCCTTAGATCTAGTTGGATGGAATGAATCAATTCCAATCTGAATCCATCCAAGGAAAGAATGAGGAAACTCAGGGTGTTCATTCCAATCATTGAAAGAACATGATGTTAAGTATCTTAGTATGATGGGGATTGAGGTATATTATAATTGCTGTTGTGAATGGTGTGAGCATTCGCAATAGTAAGATGCTTTGGAGAATGGTATGGGACGTTTTCCAAATGTGTGATTAAACCGAAATCCTACTCATCTAGGTACCCACTGGAAGTGGAACGGGTGGCTTTGTTGGAGTCTAACTTGGGTGAAGAAGCTAAGCTTAAGGCTAAGCCACAGTCTGGCCCATCGGGCAAGACTAATGATAAAAAGAGAAAATGGGACCGGGTGGACGGAGGCAAGACCTCTGGTGGCCGACCTGCGTGTTCCAAATATTGACAGAACCATCCTGGTGAGTGCTGGAAGGCCAAGGGGGGCTTGTGTTCGTTGTGGCAGCATGGACCATGGGGTTCAGAACTGTCCTCGACCGAACCAGTCTGGTAGAAGCGGCCAGATGACCTGTTTCCATTGTGGCCAGCAAGGACATTTCCAATCGGATTCTTCCAAGCTGCAAGGAAGTCAGGGGAAGGGCCGTGGAGATTCAGGAAAGGCGTCCCAAGGCAAACCAACCACAACACCGAGGGTGTATGGACTGTCACGAGACGACGGAGCTTCCGGATCTTTTGATTCGATCTCTGGCAATCTCTAAATTTATCTTTTTACATTCAAGTAGTAATGCTTGGTCTGGAACCTAGAATGTGGTCTAGGGTATTCTGATGGGGGTCTTTGATAGGAACCCTCATGATTGGTATTGTAAAAACCCACGTACTTTCCGACGCAGGGGCTAGGCATAGGTTTTGTGAGTCCGGGACTGGTCGGAAAGGGTCTGTTCTGTCTGTACGCTGGTGATAATTTTGGGATAGTGAGGGCAGCCGGTGGGCAAGCCAGGAACTCACTAGATCTCATGTCGAATATCCCAGTGGGAAAGGTCTTCCCTGTGAATCTGGTCTGTGTCCACCTAAAGAATCACGAGATGATCCTAGGTATGGACTGGTTGGGAAAGTATCGGGCCACTCTCGATTGCCATAAAGGTCGTGTGCAATTGGAGACTGGGCTTCATCCGATCCAGTACCAATATCTGTGTCCGGCTCAAGAGAAAGTAGTGGTTTCAGCAGTTCGAGTGATTCGGATGCTGGAACAGGGTTGTCAGTCCTTTTTGGCTACAATTACAACTACAGAGCCTACAGTTATGTCTGTTTGAAAGACCTTTATGAGGATTCGTTGGTGTCTGAGTTCCCAGATGTGTTCTGTTCGCTACAGGGTGTCCCCCCTGATAGGTCGGATCCATTTATGATTGAACTGGAACCAGGGACAGCTCCGCTGTCCTAGAATCCGTTTCTGTCGGCTCCGGCCGAGATGGCAGGGCCGAATTTGACCATGTCCAAGAGAGGACCATGGTCGCAGTACAACCAAGTCGGAGTTTGACCTACGGTTGAGAATGATCAAGTCCAGTAATGGACGAGGAAGTAATGGACGAGGATCAGGCCACGACCTATTCGGAGATGGACCTATGGTCGGGGTGAAACGGTCGAGTCCCTGAGTGGACCAGGACCAGAGTACGATCACGTCCGTAAATGGACCAGGATTGAATTATGACAAAGTCCAATGAAGGACAGAAGTCAAGTCTGAGGCGTTTTTAGTCTGGAGGGACTAAGATCGCAATGTGACCAAGCCTGAAAAGGTTGAGGCCGGTTAAGGGGATGATCCATTACGTTGTGGCTGAGGTCATGAACCTTATTGTCCATGACGGACAAAAGAACCATAACAATCTGTTAGGACTTGTTGTAGGACGAGCAGCCTAAAGATTGGAACAAGTTCGTGAGGACTTGACTGGTACATCGAAGTGGTCATTTGGTGATTTTGAATCAAACTTGTTCTATTCTCTGATCAAGACTAGAATAAGTTCGGTTGGAATATTTTGTCTTGGGACAAGGTATAATCATCACCGGATTCGAGGACGAATCCATTACAAGTGGGGGAGACTTGTCACGCCCCCAATCCTGGAAAGGATTGTCGGGACGGCCATGGTTCGAGGAAACGTACCAGCCAGTCTTAGGACATCAAGGCAAGCGTTCCATGGTCAAGAAAGAAGGTTAAGCACATAAGGAAACTTCGACTTAACCTTATAAGAGAAAAGAGACAGCTAAGACGAGTAAGACGGTAGCTGGACGAGATAGAGAAGTAGCTCGACCAGCTTAACGAAGCTAGGTTGAGTTCACTCCAGCTCAGCCACTACTAAGTCAGCTCCACTAGCTGGACTACTAGCTCACTCAGCTGAGGAAGCTGGGAGTCAGCTCATCTCAGCTAGACGGACTGTTCGGGTTTTAGGCCGATGGTCCGGGTCCGGGTCAGTGGCGGGCTGTGAGGTCCGGCCATGAGGCCATTGGGCTGTTGGGTCTTTGGGCAAGGCCGTGGGCTAAGTCCAAGAGGCTTGGGGCGTGGGTTGGGCTTGTGACCGACCCCAAACCCAATCAGAAAGGGCGAAGGGATGCAAGTGGCCGAAAGGGGACAACCCTTGGCCGATGGTGCCCATTCGCTAGCAAGTCGTGCCTGTTCGTGGGGCAAGACTTACCCCCTCGTTTTCTATAAATATGGGGGCTCTCTGGCCGATTTCATTATCCATTTACTCAGAGAAAAACGTAGAGA
This sequence comes from Brassica napus, assembly GCF_020379485.1. Classification (NCBI taxonomy): domain Eukaryota; kingdom Viridiplantae; phylum Streptophyta; class Magnoliopsida; order Brassicales; family Brassicaceae; genus Brassica; species Brassica napus. Next base: position 123,672 of record NW_026014849.1, read on the forward strand.
GAGAGAGAGTCCCGGCCAAGAGATCGGCCGGAAAAGGGCCGGTCGTGGTGGTTTAGTATCTCCGCCAAGGGAACGGTTTAGGAGAGAGGAGGCCGTGTGGTTATGGATACCCAAGGCATATAGAAAGGTCTGGAGAAGGACTCCAACCCCGTGGTTCAGTCAGATAGGGTCAGTGGGGTAACCACCGACTCATCGGCTAAGACAATCGGACAGTCCAAACCAGTCTAGCCATGGGCGTTTGGGTTGTGTCCTATTCTTCTTATTCTTTTCATCTATTTCTTCTTCTACTCCTTCTGTACATTGGCGTGGCCTTGTGGATATGTTGGGTTGGTTATAACCGTGGTTCTGGTTGAGTAATGCGGTCGCGGTCCATAACCGACGAGTTAGGCGCGCGCATGGTCTAAACCGGCCTCAGGTGATCCGATTGGATAGGGGCGTTCTGTTCTGATCTGAACGGTTGCAACCCTTCCATGAACAGTCACAATGGTTCATGACTTGTGTAGGTTAAGGCGTGGTCCTTTGGCCATAGGCCGGACACACGCATGGACCAGACATTCCATACGGACGGTTAGGTCGAACGGTTGGAACATCTGAATGGGTGTGAGTTGCCAAGGGTCATGAGTTGCCAAGAGGCACGTGTGTCCAAAGGGTACTAGTTCCCAAAGGGTTTGAGTTCCAAACGGTGCCATTGGTTCAAGGCTTCGGCCGAACCAAGTGGACAGTCCGCGGCTGCATCGTCGAACGGACGGACGGCTAGTTTAACCGGAGTGTTGTGTAGCAAGGTCTGATCGGTTGCAAGGCAATCCGGTTTGGTCTTGGGCCTTACTCATTAGTATAGATCCAGGTTTTGGGTTGGATCAGGTAAGAAGGTCCGTGAGCCTTTGGGCCGGACTTATAACTGGCCGATCGCACCTAGATCTTAACTAGACGGATAGACGGGACTATGGACGATCCGACTATGGTTGGATGGTTCTGGCCGCAAAGGCTAAGTTGGATATCTTACAATCAACTTTGGGTTGGTGAGTAGGATAGGCGCCATATGCCTTATGTAGGGCGTAGAACCACATGATGGCAATGGAAGGCCGGTTATATCAGTACATGCTAAGTGGACGATGGCTTATCAAGTCTAGTGGTCGGATCATGTTTCATGACGATGGTTCGATGGCCGAACACTAGTATGGATAGTCACGTTGCTGGAGTAAGAGTATTGATGTGATGCTTCTATATATCAACCTTGGTGTTGATAGCTTCGAGTTTGGCTAAGAGTCATGACGAAGCGTGTGGCTAGTACTAAGTGTGATTGTTCAAGGAAGGCCGTGTAAGATCTGATCATGGTTGAGTATGGACGACCTGACCTCTGAATGATGGTTCAAGGTGTCGGAACTAATCTGATTAAGGAATGCATCGGTTGGTATGAACAAATCATATATGTTGTCTGGGTTAAGTCCCAAGGCCGGTCAGGCCAGATGATGACTCATCAGTTCCAAGTCATGTGAGGATGGTTGGTTGATTGACTTAGGATCTAATGAGCTTTGTCAGTCCAAAAGATGGACTTGGTACTATTGCCTATAAGGCAAAAGGATTTCGGATTATGCATGAGCCGAGAAAGGCCAGATGCAAACCCTTATCCTTTCAAAGACTTCTCAAAGGTTACTTATTTCTGTGGGGATGGTTGGTTGAATGACTAAGTACCTAGGGGAGTTGTTTGATGCAGGAGTCAAGATAAGGACCTTAACTAAGATCATTGAGTGATCGTGGTCCAGCTGTCAAGCAAGAGTAATCTGAGTCAATGGAGGACCGATGAGCTAATAAGCTCCATAGATGTGGCAAAGGTATGATCTAGCATTTACTTATGTAGATCTAGATAGAATGGTTTAGGGGAATGGAACCTCGGAATCGTATGGCTTGGTTTGGGTTTAGGATTGACCTTTAAGCTAATTGGTAGTTGAGTAAACTGACCAAGGCTAAGGTGATTCGACCAGACAAGTGTTAGATTGGTTTTAGACCAATGGTTAACTAGAAAATAATCCGCTGCTATCTGTTGAAAGGATCTATGCTATTAATGACTAGGGAAGTCTTTAGCTAAGGTTTAAGTTAACCCTCGCCTTTAGGCGATATTATAAATAAAGGGCAAAAATTAAGAGGTTCGGCCAGGAGGTGGTCCGAGCGACGTGAGGCATCGAACGCGGCCTAGGCGGCCGGGATCGGGTCTTACAAGTTGGTATCAGAGCATGCTTGATCCTGTTTAGGACAACGCTCTAAGATGTTGAGATCCAAACCGAAATTATTTCCAAAAACTATGCTGGCGGACACACATGGACTTCCTGTGTGTACTGAACAGACAGCCCACGTGGGCCAAAATCACCCGAACAGTCCACGAGAAGGGCCAGCGTGCTAATATGTGTACTGATGGACAGCCACGGACGTCGTGTGTGTGCTGACGGACACACAAGGACAGCCATGGACTCTGTGTGTGTGCTGGCGGACACCCACAGATGTCCTGTGTGTACTGAACAGACAGCCCATGTGGGCCAAAATAACCCAAACAGTCCACGGGAAGGGCCAGTGTGCTGAGTCCAAGGACCAGCATGCTGATATGTGTACAGATGGACAGCCACGGACGTCCTGTGTGTGCTTACGGATACACAGGGACAGCCACGGACGTCCTGTGTGTGCTGACAGACACCCACCGACGTGCTGTGTGTACTGAACAGACAGCCCACTTGGGCCACAATAACCCGAACAGTCCACGGGAAGGGTCAGCGTGCTGAGTCCAAGGACCAACGTGCTGATATGTGTACTGATGAAGAGCCACGGAAGTCCTGGGTGTGCTGATGGACACACACGGACAGACACGGACAGCCACAGACCTCCAGTGCGTGCTGACGGACACCCACGGACGTCCTGTGTGTTGACGGACACCCACGGATGTCCTGTGTGTACTGAACAGACAGCCCACGTGGGCCAAAATCACCCGAACAGTCCACGGGAAGAGCCAGCGTGCTGAGTCCAAGGACCAACGTGCTGATATGTTTACTGATGAACAGCCACGGACGTCCTGGGTGTGCTGACAGACACACACGGACAGACACGGACGTCCTATCCGTGCTGACGGACACCCACGGACGTCCTGTGTGTTCTGATGGACACCCACGGATGTCCCGTGTGTACTGAACAGACAGCCCACGTGGGCCAAAATCACCCGAACAGTCCACGGGAAGGGCCAGCGTGCTGAGTCAAAGGACTAGCGTGCTGATATGTGTACTGATGGACAGCCACAGACGTCCTGTGTGCTGACGGAAAGCTACGGACGTGGTGTGTGTGCTGACGGACACCCACGGACGTCCTGTGTGTGATGAAAGATACCCACGGACTTCCTGTGTGTACTGAACAGACAGCCCACGTGGGCCAAAATCACCCGAACAGTCCACGGGAAGGGCCAGCGTGCTGAGTCCAAGGACCAGCGTGCTGATATGTGTACTGATGGGCAGCCACGGACGTCGTTTGTGTGCTGACGGACACACACGGACAGCCACGGACGTCCTGTGTGTGCTGGCAGACACCCACAGATGTCCTGTGTGTACTGAACCGACAGCCCACGTGGGCCAAAATCACCCAAACAGTCCATAGGAAGGGCCAGCGTGCTGATCCAAGGACCAGCATGCTGATATGTGTACATAAGGACAGCCACGGACGTCCTGTGTGTGCTTACGGACACACACGGACACCACGGATGTCCTGTGTGTGCTGACAGACACCAACGGACGTCCTGTGTGTACTGAACAGAGAGCCCACGTTGGCAAAATCACCCGAACAGTCCACGGGAAGGGTCAGCATGCTGAGTCCAAGGACAAACGTGCTGATATGTATACTGATGGAAATCCACGGACTTCCTGTGTGTGCTGACGTACACACACGGACACACAGGGACAGCCACGGACATCTTGTGTGTGCTGGCAGACACCCACGGACTTCTTGTGTGTACTGAACAGACAGCCCACGTGGGCCAAAATCACCCGAAAAGTCCACGAGGACGGTCAGCGTGCTGAGTCCAAGGACTAACGTGCTGATATGTGTACTGATGGACAGCCACAGACGTCATGTGTGTGCTGACGGACACACACGGACAGCTACGGACGTCCTGTGTGTGCTGACAGACACACACGGATGTCCTGTGTGTGCTGACGGATACCCACGGACGTCCTGTATGTACTGAACAGACAGCCCACGTGGGCCAAAATAACCCGAACAGTCCACGGGAAGGGCCAGCGTGCTGATATGTGTACTGATGGACAGCCACAGATGTCATGTGTGTGCTGACGGACATACACGGACACACACGGACAGCTAAGAACATCCTGTGTATGCTGACGGACACACATGGACGTCATGTGTGTGCTGACGGACACAAATGGACGTCCTGTGTGTGCTGACGGCCACCCACGGACGTCTTGTGTGTGCTGACAGACACACACAGACAGCCACGGATGTCCTGTGTGTGCTGATGGACAGCCACGGATGTCTAGTGTGTGCTGGCGGACACCATGGATATCCTGTGTGTACTGAACATACAGCCCACGTGGGCCAAAATAACATAAACAGTCCACGGGAAGGGCCAGCGTGTTGAGTCCAAGGACCAGCGTCCTGATATGTGTACTTATGGACAGTCACAGATGTCCTGTGTGTGCTGACGGACACACACGGACAGCTACAGACGTCCTGTGTGTGCTAACGGACACACACGAACGTCCTGTGTGTGCTGTTGGACACCCACATACGTCCTGTGTGTGCTGATGAACACCCATGGACGTCCTGTGTGTACTGAACAGACAGCCCACGTGGGCCAAAATCACACGAACAGTCCACGGGAAGCGCCAGCGTGCTGAGTCCAAGGACCAGCGTGCTGATATGTGTACTGATGGACAGCCACATATGTCCTGTGTGTGCTGACGGACATACACGGACACACACAGACAGCCACGGATGTCCTGTGTGTGCTGACGGACAGCCATGGACGTCTAGTGTGTGCTGGCGGACACCCACGGACGTCCTGTGTGTACTGAACAGACAGCCCACGTGGCCAAAATCACCTGAACAGTCCACTGGAAGGGCCAGCGTGCTGAGTCCAAGGACCAACGTGCTGATATGTGTACTGATGGACAGCCACAAACGTCATGTGTGTGCTGACAGACACACACAGATACACACGGACAGCCACGGACGTCCTGTGTGTGCTGGCGGACACCCACGGACGTCTTGTGTGTACGGAACAGACAGCCCAGTGGGCCAAAATCACCCAAACAGTCCACGGGAAGCGCCAGCGTGCTCAGTCCAAGGACCAGCGTCCTGATATGTGTACTGATGGACAGCCACGGACGTCATGTGTGCTGACGGAAAGCTACAGACGTGCTGTGTGTGCTGACGTACACCCACGGACGTCCTGTGTGTGATGAAAGATACCCACGGACGTCCTGTGTGTACTGAACAGACAGCCCACGTGGGCCAAAATCACCCGAACAGTCCACGGGAAGGGACAGCATGCTGAGTCCAAGGACCAGCGTGCTGATATGTGTACTGATGGACAGCCACGGACGTCGTGTGTGTGCTGACGGACACACACGGACAGCCACGGACGTCCTGTGTGTGCTAGCAGACACCCACAGATGTTATGTGTGTACTGAACCGACAGCCCAAGTGGGCCAAAATCACCCAAACAGTCCACGGGAAGGGCCAGCATGCTGAGTCCAAGGACCAGCATGCTGATATGTGTACAGATGGACAGCCACGGACGTCCTGTGTGTGCTTACGGACACACACGGACAGCCACAGACGTCCTGTGTGTGCTGACAGACACTGTGTACTGAACATACCGCCCACGTGGGCCAAAATCACCCGAACAGTCCAAGGACTAACGTGCTGATATGTGTACTGATGGATAGCCACAGACGTCATATGTGTGCTGACGGACACACACGGACAGTCACGGACGTCCTGTGTGTGCTGACAGACACACACAGATGTCCTGTGTGTGCTGACGCATGCACACGGACGTCCTGTATGTACTGAACAGACAGCCCACATGGGCCAAAATCATCCGAACAGTCCACGGGCGAGTAGCTTGGCCAGCTTAACGAAGCTAGGTTGAGTTCACTCCAGCTCAGCCACTACTAAGTCAGCTCCACTAGCTGGACTACTAGCTCACTCAGCTGAGGCAGCTGGGAGTCAGCTCATCCCAGCTAGACGGACTGTTCGGGCTTTAGGCCGATGGTCCGGGTCCGGGTCAGTGGCGGGCTGGGAGGTCCGGCCATGAGGCCATGGGCTGTTGGGTCTTTGGATAAGGCCGTGGGCTAAGTCCAGGATGCTTGGGGCGTGGGTTGGGCTTGTGACCGACCCCAAACCCAATCAGAAAGGGCGAAGGGATGCAAGTGGCCGGAAGGGCACAACCTTTGGCTGATGGTGCCCATTCGCTAGCAAGTCGTGCCTGTTCGTGGGGCAAGACTTACCCCCTCGTTTTCTATAAATATGGGGGCTCTATGGTCGATTTAATTATCCAACTCCAGAGTAAAATACTCAGAGAAAACGTAGAGAGAAAGAAAGAGAGAAAGAGAGAGTTCCGGCCAAGAGAAAGGCCGATTGTGGTGTTGTTGTGTTCCGGCGACTCTGATCGTTTGGGAACTAACTCCGGTCAAGAATGGGAGATCAAGACAAGGAGAAGAGCATGGAGAACCCAGATGTGGTTCACAAGGTATGTGATGGGCCGTGGCTCCATCAGACCGAACGGACGGTCCATGCGACCGCACCGCGGCTCTGCTCGGTTCCTAAGTCCCATCCGGCTCTCCTTATCTGTTTCAATTCGTTTCTCTTCTCATCTCTCTGGTTAAACACGAAAGGTTGTGTTGGTTGAGTCCAAGGGACACGTCCCTAGGCTTTGGCTGAACATAACCAAACCGCTAGCCTAGACACGGGTCGGTTAGAGGGATGATCCGATCGCACCAAGACTGGGCGGTTAGGACGAATGGTTGGGAATGACCCAAAGGGCACGAGTTGTCAAGAGTCGTGAGTGTCCAAGAGGCACGAGTGTATAAAGGGTACTAGTTCCCAAAGGGTGTGAGTTCCAAACGGTGCCATTGGTTCAAGGCTTATGCCGAACCAAGTGGACAGTCCGCGGCTGCATAGTCGAACGGACGGACGGTTAGTTTAACCGGAGTGTTGTGTCGCAAGGTCTGATTGGTTGCAAGGCAATCCGGTTTGGTCTTGGGCCTTACTCTGTGGTATGGATCCAGGCTCTGGGTCGGATCACATGAGAAGGACCGTGAGCCATTGGGCCGGACTTATAACTGGCCGATCGCACCTAGATCTTAACTAGACGGTTAGACAGGACTATGGACAATCCGGCTATGGTTGGATGGTTCTAGCCGCAAAGGCTAAGTGGGATATCTTATAGTCAACTTCAGGTTTGTGAGTAGGATAGGCCCCATATGCCTTATGTTGGGCGTGACCCACATGTTGGCAATGGAAGGCCGGTTATGTCAATACCTGCTAAGTAGATGATGGCTTATCAAGTCTAGTGGTCAGATCATGTTTCAGGACGATGTTTCGATGGCCGGGCACTAGTAGGGATAGTCACGTTGCTGGAGTAAGAGTATTGATGTGATGCTTCTAGATATCAACTTGGTGTTGATAGCTTCGGGATTGGCAAAGAGTCATGACGAAGTGTATGGCTAGTACTATGGGTCGTAGACCTTAAGTATTGAGCTTAGGTGTGATTGTTCAAGGAAAGCCGTGTAAGATCTGATCATGGTTGAGTATGGACGACCCGACCTCTGAATGATGGTTCAAGGTGTCGGAACTAATCTGATTAAGGAATGCATCGGTTGTTATGAACAAGTCATATCTGTTGTCTGGGTTAAGTCCCAAGGCCGGTCAGGCCAGATGATGACTCATCAGTTCCAAGTCATGTGAGGACGGTTGGTTGATTGACTTAGGATCTAATGAGCTTTGTCAGTCCATAAGATGGACTTGGTACTATTGCATATAAGGCAAAAGGATTTCGGTTGTACTTTAGCCGAGATAGGCCAAATACATATCCTTATCCTTTCGAAGACTTCTCAAAGGTTACTTATGTCTGTGGGGATGGTTGGTTGAATGACTAAGTACCTAGGGGAGCTGTTTGATGCAGGACTCAAGATAAGGACCATAAGTAAGATCAATGATTGATCATGGTCCAGCTGTCAAGTAAGAGCAATTTGAGTCAATGGAGGACCGATGAGCAAATAAGCTCCATAGATGTGGCAAAGGTATGATCTAGCATTTACTCATGTAGATCTAGATAGAATGGTTTAGGGGAATGGAACCTTAGAATCGTATGGCTTGGTTTGGGTTTAGGATTGACCAATAAGCTAATTGGTAGTTGAGTAAACTGACCAAGGCTAAGGTGATTCGACCAGACAAGTGCTAGATTGGTTTTAGACCAATGGTTAATTAGAGAATAATCCGCTGCGTATCTATTGAAAGATTAATGACTGGGGAAGTCTTTAGCTAAGGTCTAAGTTAGCCCTCGCCTTTATGCGATATTATAAATAAAGGGCAAAAATTAAGAGGTTCGGCCAGGAAGTGGACCGAGCGACGTGAGGCATCGACCGCGGCCTAGGCGGCCGGGATCGGGTCTTACAGCCAGCGTGTTGGGTCCAAGGACCAGCGTCCTGATATGTGTACTGATGGACAGCCACAGACGTTCTGTGTGTGCTGAAGGACACACACAGACACACACGAACAGCCACGGACGTCCTGTGTGTGCTGACGGACACACACGGACATCCTGTGTGTACTGAACAGACAGCCCACGTGGGCCAAAATCACCCAAACAGTCCACGGGAAGGGCCAGCGTGTTGAGTCCAAGGACCAGCGTCCTGATATGTGGACTGATGGACAGTCACAGACTTCCTGTGTGTGCTGACGGACACACACAGACAGCTACGGACGTCCTATGTGTGCGGACAGACACACACGGACGTCCTGTGTGTGCTGACGGACACCCACAGACGTCCTGTGTGTGCTGACGAACACCCACGGACGTCCTGTGTGTACTGAACAGACAGCCCACATGGGCCAAAATCACCCGAACAGTCCACGGGAAGCTCCAGCGTGCTGAGTCCAAGGACCAGCATGCTGAGTCCAAGGACCAGCGTGCTGAGTCCAAGGACCAGCGTGCTGAGTCCAAGGACCATCGTGCTGATATGTGTACTGATGGACAGCCACAGATGTCCTGTGTGTGCTGACGGACATACACGGACACACACAGACAGCCACGGATGTCCTGTGTGTGCTGACGGACAGCCATTGACGTCTAGTGTGTGCTGGCGGACACCCACGGACGTCCTGTGTGTACTGAACAGACAGCCCACGTGGGCCAAAATCACCTGAACAGTCCACGGGAAGGACCAGCGTGCTGAGTCCAAGGACCAACGTGCTGATCTGTGTACTGATGGACAGCCACAAACGTCATGTGTGTGCTGACGGACACACACAGATACACACGGACAGCCACGGACGTCCTGTGTGTACGGAACAGACAGCCCACGTGGGCCAAAATCACCCAAACAGTCCACGGGAAGGGCCAGCGTGCTGAGTCCAAGGACCAGCGTGCTGATATGTGTACTGATGGACAGCCACGGACATCCTGTGTGTGCTGACGGACACAGACGGACAGACACGGACAGCCACGGACGTCCTCTGTGTGCTGACAGACACCCACGGATGTCCTGTATGTACTGAACAGACACCCCACGTGGGCCAGAATCACCCGAACAGTCCACGGGAAGGGTCAGCGTGCTGAGTCCAAGGACCAACGTGCTGATATGTATACTGATGGACAGCCACGGATGTCCTGTGTGTGCTAACGTACAAACACGGACAGCCACGAACGTCTTGTGTGTGCTAACAGACACCCACGGACGTCCTATGTGTACTGAACAGAGAGCCCACGTGGGCCAAAATCACCCGGACAGTCCACAAGAAGGGTCAGCGTGCTGAGTCCAAGGACCAACGTGCTGATATGTGTACTGATGGACAGCCACATACGTCCTGTGTGTGCTGACGGACACACAAGGACAGCTATGGACGTCATGTGTGTGCTGACGGACACACACGGACATCCTGTGTGTGCTGACGGACACCCACAGACGTCCTGTGTGTACTGAACAGACAGCCCACGTGGGCCAAAATCACTCGAACAGTCTACGGGAAGACCAGCGTGCTGAGTCCAAGGACCAGCGTGCTGATATGTGTACTGATGGACTGCCACAGACGTACATTGTGCTGATGGACATACACGGACACACACGGACACACAAGGACAGCCACGGACGTCCTGCGTGTGCTGACGGACACACACAGACACACACGGGCAGCCACAGACGTCCTGTGTGTGTGCTGACGGACACAAACGGACGTCCTGTGTGTACTGAACAGACAGCCCACGTGGGCCAAAATCAACTGAACAGTCCACGGGAAGGGCCAGCGTGCTGAGTCCCAGGACCAGCGTGCTGATATGTGTACTGATGGACTGCCCCCGATGTCCCTGTGTGTGCTGACGGACACACCGGAACAGACACGGACATTCACAGACGTCCTGTGTGTATTGAAAAGACAGCCCCACGTGGGCCAAAATCAGTGCGAAAAACCGCAAGACCACGTCCATGGTGAGGGTTGCGTGTGCTGAGACCAAGGGACCAAGTGCTGAATGTGTGTGCTGGACCCGCCACGGACGTCCTGTCTGTGCTGACGGACACACCACGGACAGCCTTACAGGACATGCCATTGGATGTCCTGTTGTGTGATGACGGAACACCCCCGACGTCTTTGTGTGATGACACGACAACACATGGAACGTCCCTGGGGTGTATGAACATGGACAGCCACGTGGGCCAAATCACCCGAACATCCACAGGGTGGGAACGGCCAAATGGCTGAAGTCCAAGGTACAGCGTTGCTGTTATATGTACTGATGGACAGCCCCAGACGTCTGTGGGTTGCTGGACGGACACACACGGGACAGCTTATGGATATCCTGTGTGTGCTGGCGGACACCCACAGGAGTCCTGTAGTACTGAACAGACACAGCCCACGGGCCAAAATCACCCCGAACAGTCCCCGGGAAGGGTCAGCGTGCTGAGTCCAAGGACCAACGTGCTATATGTGTACTGATGGACAGCCACACACGTCTTGTGTGTGTGCCGGACACAACCCAGACCCCACACGGATAGCCACGGCCGTTCTGTGTGTGTGGCGGACACAACGGACGTCATGGTGTAATGAACCGACAGCCCAGTGGGCCAAATCACCCGAACCGTCCACTAGAAGGGTCCAGCGTGCTGAGTCCAAGGACCAACGTCTGGTATGTGTACTGATGGACACACACGGATGTCCTGTGTGTGCTGGCGGACACCCACGAGACTTCCATGTGTACCCTGAACAGGACAGCCCACGTGGGCCAAAATCACCCACAACAGTCCACGAAGAAAGGGCCAGCGTGTGGAGTCCAAGGACCAACGTTTGATATGGTACTGATGGACAAGCCAGACGTCCTGTGTGCTGCAGCTGGGACACACACAGCCACAAAGGACAGCAACGGGTACGTCCTGTGTGTGCTTGGGAAAAACACGGACTTCCTGTGTGTACTGAACAGACACCCTACGTGGGCCAAAATCACCCGAACAGTCAACAGGAAGGGCCAGCGTGCTGAGTCCAAGGACCAGCGTGTTGATATGTGTACTGATGGACAGCCCCCGACGTTCTGTGTGTGCTGACGG